>NW_025335941.1:43875213-44039166 GCF_004798865.1 Varanus komodoensis
ACGTGGACACACTCTGGACCTGGTTTTCTCGACGGGGCAGGAAGAGCATGGTCTGAGGGTGAGGAATTTATGTTTGACTCCCCTGTCATGGTCAGATCACTTCCTGGTGAGGTTTGTGCTTGAGAGCGACCTCTCCCTCTGCAAGGGTGCGGACCCGATTGTGTGGGTCCGCCCCCGGAGCCGGACGGATCCAGATGGATTCCTGAAGGCCCTGGGGGAGTTTCCGGCTGACAAGTCTGGTGCTCCTGTCGAGGCTCTGGTCGAACTGTGGAACAGGGAGATGATCAGGGCTGTGGACACAATCGCTCCTAAGCGTCCTCTCCCACCGGGCAGAGCCCACTCTTCCCCTTGGTATACACCTGAATTGTGGGCGATGAAGCAGGTTGGGAGATGGCTAGAGTGTAGGTGGAGGAGATCACGGGATGAATCTGACCGAACACACTTGAGAGCCCACTATCAGGCCTATGCTGTGGCGGTGAGGGCAGCGAAAAAGAGTTTCTTTTCTGTTTCCATTGCCTCCTCAAAATGCCGTCCAGCGGAGCTTTTTCGAGTGGTGCAAGGCCTGGTTCGTCCAGGTCCTAAGAAAGATCTGGTTCCACCCTCAAAGGCCCGCTGTGACGACTTTGCCATGCATCTCAGGGAGAAAATCGCTCAGATTCGTCACGAGCTGGACACCACTAGTGAATCAGAGGTTTCTGGGGAGACACCAATGCTGCCGTCTGGTCCAAAATTAATGGATGAATTTCAGTTATTGCGGCCTGATGATGTGGACAAGGTGCTTGGATGAGTATGTCCCACCACTTGCCTATTGGACCCTTGCCCGTCTTGGTTAATAAATAATTCCAAGCACGGGATTGGGATCTGGATCTTGGAAGTGGTTAATGCTTCTCTGAGGGAGGGTTGGGTGCCTGCCCCTTTAAAGGAGGCGGTAGTCCGACCGGTCCTGAAGAAAGTGTCACTGGATCCAGAGATGGCCACTAACTATAGACCAGTGGCCAACATCCCGTTTCTGGGCAAGGTGTTAGAGCGGGTGGTGGCAGGACAACTCCAAGCTCTCTTGGATGAAACCGATTATCTGGACCCATTTCAGTCCGGCTTCAGACCCGGGTACGGCACTGAATCTGCCTTGGTCGCCCTGTACGATGACCTGTGCAGGGAGAAGGACAGGGGGAGTGTGTCCTCTTGGTTCTCTTGGACCTCTCAGTGGCTTTCGATACCATCGACCATGGTATCCTTCCGAATAGGCTAGCGGGATTGGGGATCGGAGGCACTGCTTTGCAATGGTTCCACTATCTCAATGGACGATTCCAGAAGGTGGTGCTGGGAGACTATGGCTCTGCACCATGGCAGCTATGCCATGGAGTACCGCAGGGGTCCATTTTGTCCCCTTTGCTGTTTAACATCTACATGAAACCGCTGGGAGAGGTCATCAGGAGGTGTGGGCTGCGGAAGCATCAGTACACTGATGATACCCAGCTCTACCTCTCGTTTTCCACCAATCCAGGTGAGGCAGTGGCTGCACTGAACTGGTGCCTGGCCGAGGTAATGGGCTGGATGAGGGCCAATAAACTGAAGCTCAATCCAGACAAGACGGAGGTCCTGTTGGTTGGCGGATCGGGCTTCGGAGAGGGTGAATTGAACTTAGTCCTGAATGGGGTTGCACTCGCTCTTAGGGACAAGGTTTGCAGCCTGGGAGTGCTCCTCGACCCAGAGCTTTCATTGGAAGCTCAGGTGACAGCAGTGGCGAGGAGCGCTTTCCTTCAGCTTCGGCTGATCCATCAGCTGCGCCCCTACCTGGAGTACGGCTGCCTGGCGACAGTGACACACATGCTGGTGACTTCCCGCCTTGACTTCTGTAACGTGCTCTACATGGGGCTACCCTTGAAGACGGTCCGGATACTTCAATTGGTTCAAAATAGAGCTGCCAGGCTGCTGACGGGGACTGGACGTTATGTTCACATGACTCCAGTCCTCCATCAGCTTCACTGGCTTCCCATTGAAGTCCGGGCCCAATTCAAGGTGTTGGTGATGACCTATAAAGCCCTAAACGGCTTGGGTCCTGGTAACCTGAAGGAGCGCTTACATCCGTATATGCCCACCCGCCCCTTGAGAACTGCGGGAGAGGCCCTTCTCCGGGAACCCTCCGTGAAAGAAATTAGGAGGGTAGGTACTCGGAGGAGGGCTTTCTCTGCGGTGGCGCCCAATCTATGGAATGTGCTCCCCAGAGAGGTCCGCCTGGTGCTGTCATTTGTTTTTCGGCGCCAGGCGAAGACCTTTTTATTTGAATGTCATTTTAATTGTTAATATTATTTGCTTATTTTATCTGGCCAGGGTGACTTATTTTACATTGTTGTTTTATATTTCTAATGTATTATATTTTAATTTATTTTGTGAGCCGCCCCGAGGCTTTGGCGAATGGGGCGGCATAGAAATGTTTTAAATAAATAAATAAATAAAATAATTGAAACTGGAAGGAAAAGTGTTTGAGTTTCTACTTGCAGATGGACCAGTGGAGGAGAAGGAAGTGAAGGACATGAGCTTAAAGAATGTACATTTAATGATAAACCACTATATGGGCTAATATAACATCAGTTCTGAAGGACTGGCAGAAGGACAGAGGCCAGGACTGCACCATCACTGTAATGATTGCCAACAGTCGCTGGGAATTTCCAAGTTACAGTAGTTGTGGCATTATTGTGATGCCTGAACCCAGCACAGGGTTAGTGTTGGTGTGGTTAACCACCCACAAAACATGAAATGTTTTAAGGGTGTGGCTGTTTTGTCACTCATACGAATAATCCAACTAAATCACAGTGGACTGTGGCATTCATTCAAACTGGCCCAGAGACAGAGAAAGCCTGTCTGATCAAGCAATTCAAGAAAAAAGTTAAAGAGGGCAGGAGATAAAGAGAATAGGAAGAATCACATGACATAATAAACCACACTGCATAAAAGCTATGCAGTACAACCTATAATCCACCCTACCCCAATGTACCTGGCAGAGAATCAGATACACTGGGAGATAAAGTGCTTCCTCTTTTCTCCTTGGTCCTCCCACAGATATCCCAGGGGATACAGTGGGAGCACCAAATTACTTTTCCTCCCTGCTTTCATTTTGGAAAAGTGCTCCTGCCACCACTGTCAGCCAAAAGGGCTGATCACTACAGTGTGCAGCAATGGTAATTTCTTCTCCAACAATGCTGGAGAGAAACAGCAGGTGGGGATGATCCCAGTAGACAAAGACTGCTTGCAATAGGGGCTGCCTGAGCACATGGTAACAAGCAGGAACAGGGCCACTTTCACTCTGAAGTGCTCACCAACTGAAATGAATGGGTGTTTCTGCTATGCACTACCTCACCAAGCCCTGTTTGGGGCATGAGAGGGTGACATGCAGTGACACCTGCCCCTAAGTATAATTTGGGAACTTTGTAGGCAACTGTCTTCAGTGCCTGCCTGGAGCTGCTTAGCAAAAGCAGCAAAGATTCTGGATTATCTGAGGCCTGCTTTCTCTTCAAACAAGAGACTACTCCAGTTTGAACAAAAGTGGGTAATTAGGCTAATAGCACTTGGAACACATTGTCACTTTAAACAAGTGGCACATACAACACTTTAAATTCATGGGTTATTTAAACTATGGTGGTTTAATCATGTGACCTTATGCACTTTTATTAGTTTTGCATCAAACTAGCCTCCTAAAACCAACTTCAAAATGTGGTTGGCAAACTGCCTTGTTCTGCTCACCAGAACTGGTAACCATAATTTCCCAGTATGGATGAAATGGGAAGCTGTAATTAATTAAGTCTTCCTGGTTGGATTAGTTGCAACATAAAGATGTATAGTGGTTAAGTTGAGACAAGACTGTTTAAACTAGGGTGTACAGTGGAGGTACCTGTTCACTGAAATAAGCATGAGGCAATTTTTCCTTTACTGCAACTTTCAGAGGAATCCTGCAAGAAGAGGCTGACTTTTTCACAAGATACAAGCTGCCAGGTTGTGGGCGGATTCTTTGCTTTTGTTTCTTCATAATTCTCATTTCTTGCAGATTTCTGGAATAGCGAAGATTTTCCACCATTTTTCTTAAATCTGTTACAAAAAGCACACATTAAGGCCTAAATAACCATTCTTTAATTTAAAACAGAAATTCTAAGCACATGAGAGTGAGAGTGGTGTTGTGTTCATGTCCCGTTTGTGGGCTTTCCACTTACATCTGCAAGGACACTATGAGAACAGACTGCTAGACCAGACAGGGTTCTTATTTTCTTAAGAATAGTATCACGTTTTAGACATCTCTTTAAATGCCATTCGAAATCATTTTAACAGTCATAAATTATTTTGATTACAAGATCACTGTACATAGCATGTAACAAATATTTACTGAATGACTATCACTGATAAGCTAGTCCTTTTTTTTGGCTTTACAGACAGCAAGATCAAGACACGTGCATTTTATACTTACCTGGAGATACCAAGGATTAAACCAGGGACTTTCCGCTTGCAAGGTATGTGCTCTACCACTGAGCCACAACCAAACAAGTAGAGGCCCAAACAAGCACTATACAACATCATTCTAACAATGCTTACTTCCTTCATGATATTTATGCATTGCACAAACTTCAGTGGAGGTTACCAAGTTTAATTTAATTTCATTATTAAATTTCTATACCATCTAGTATACAAAGATCTCTGGGCAGCTTACAAAGATCTAAAAGCCTTTTAGTTACTTGGAAGTAATATCACATTCCCCCTCAAATTTTCCCAATGCTGAACATGCCCAGTTCTCTTAGTCTTTCCTCACAGAGCAATGTATCCAAACGCCGGATAATTTTCTTGCCCTCCTCTGAACCCTTTCCAATTTTTCTTCATTTTTCTTCTGCCTAGAAATGGACACAATATTCTAGATGAGGTCTGACCAGTCAAGAGTATAGGGCAACTATTACTCCTCATGATTTGGAAAGTAATACTTCTATTAATGCATCCTGAAATAGCATTTGCCCTTTTCATAGCTACATTGCTTTGTTGGCTCATATTTAGCCTGTGGTCCACAAAAATAGCAACTTTTTCTTTTTCAGATCTGTTCAGCCAAGTGTTCCCCATCTTGTATCAATGCATTTGGTTTCTTTTTGTTAGGTGGAGGACTTGACACGTGTCCCATTTGAATCTCATTCTGTTGCTTTCAGCCAAGTATTCAAATGTATTAAGATTGCCCTCGATCTTTATTCTATCTTCTAGGGTGTTTGCTATTCCACCCGGTTTTGTGTCATCTGCAAATCTGATTAACGTTCCTTGTACTTCCTCACCTAAATCATTAATAAATACATTGAAGAGCACTGGGCCTAGGACTGAACCTTGTGGCACCCCACTAGTTACCCTTCTTCAGTTTGAGCAAGTGCTATTAGCAAGCACTCTTTGTGTCTGATTTAGCAGCCAATTTTTGACCCATCTAATAGTTTTCCTATCTAGTCCATTTTTGCAAATTTGCTTATCAAAACGTTGTGGAGCACTATGTTGAAAGCTTTGCTAAAGTCAAGGTAGATCATGTCCACAGTGTTCCCTTTGTCTCTGTTTCGGAGGTTACCCAGTCAAAAAGATGAGATTAAATTAGTCTGATGGGATTTCTTTTTGATAAATCCATGTTGGTTTTTATTAATCACTACATTTTTTTTCAAGGTGCTTGTGGAATGATTAATAATTTTCTCCAGAATTTTTCCAGGGACTGATGTCAGACTAACTTGTCTGTAGATCTCAGGCTCATCTTTTCTCCCCTATTTGAATATGAGGACATTATTAGCCCTTCTCTAATTGTCTGGCTCTTCTCTTGTTTTCCAAGATTTGTTTTAGCCAGTGGTTCTGAGAGTTCCTCCACTAGCTTTTTTATGAGTCTGGGATAGAGTTCATCAGGTCTTGGAGATTTGAACATCTAGGTATTCCTCAACCATTTGCCTGTCAATCTTGGGCTGTCATCTCTCACTTTCAGCTTGTACTTCCTCTTTGCTGTAGATTTTCTTATGGGAGATGACTGAGGCGAAGTAGGAATGGAGCACCTCCACCTTTTCCTTGTTGTCTATTATCACTCTGCCATCTACTTTAAGTAGCTGGACACCTTTCTCTTTCACATGCCGTTTGTTTTGGATATATCTAAAGAAGTCTTTATTGTTCTTAGCATCCCTTGCTAGTCTCAGTTCATTTCCTGCTTTAGCCTTCCTGATGCTGTCCCTGCAATTCCTTGCTATTTGTTTATTTGGCCCTTTGGAGCCTGGCTCTGTTTCCACCTCCTGTACATGTTCTTTTTACCTTTCAGACTGTCACTTAACTGTCTGTGGAGCCACATGGGCTTCCTCTGTTGTCTTCTACATTCTACACTTTTAACTCTGATGATGCATACAAACATACAACATACAGAGGCATATATATAACTAACCGCAATTTTAAACAAAAAGAAAAATCCAAGATATATTTTAATCCCTCATATTTTGCTGCCAACTGCCTGGGAGAAGGTGATAGTCTTAGTCCAGTGCTGAAAAGCTAACGATGATGATGTGAAGCCAGACTCAGGACATTAGGTAGATCACCCGGGGGGGGGGGCATCACAGAGAATGCCCTCTCCTTTGTTATTCCTGAGCCTCTTCAGAGGAGGTACCTGGAAGCAGGTCTTAGATAATGAATATAATGTATAAGTAGGTTCATATGTAAGGGGAAGCATTCTGTCAGGTATTGCAGTTCTGGTTTTATAGGTCAAAAAGCAGTACTTTGAATTGGGCTTGGAAGCATATAGGCAGCCAACAAAAGTGGGCTAGAATTGGTGTTATATGTTCAGAATTTCTGGTCCCTGCTATCAATCCGAATGCCATGTTCTGCAGAAGTTGCAGCTACTGAACCATCAAAAAGGCAGCCCCATGTAGAATGCTGCAGTAATTTAGCTTAGAGGTTGCCAGAGCACAGACAACTAAAGTCAGATTATCACTGTCCAGATAGGGGTGTAGTTGGGCTACAAATTGAAGTTGGCAGATTCCGTGGCACTGAGATTACCTGAATCTCACTTGACAAAGCTGGCTGAAGGAGAACCCCCAAGCTATGAGCTGACTCCTTCAAGCGCCTGGGAAGGAGACCCCTATCTAGAACAGGTTGAACATACCATCTATAAATGTCTACAATTTAGCCTATGCAATATGTGGAACCACACCAGCTACTAAGGAGGTCATCTTTACCAAGGCTTTTTCTTAATAAAAGTTCACAGTAAATAACTAATGCTCACCAAACACTTGCCCACACAAACCCAGGAAATTAACACCCAACATACCTGAATATGTATCTTCACATTCTGAACCTACAGCTGTTATTTGTGTGGAAGTATCCATTACAGGTTCACTGGTGATTTCATGAACCTTTTCAGCATTAAGTTCTTCCATTCTATTGTCGACAGACTCTTTGCTGTTACCTATTTCATTCTCAGAAGCACTTGATTTTGTTCTGAAAGGTGGCACAAAGACTTTGACAGCTTGCTTTGCTCTATGAGAATTTTCCATTTTCTTGGTTCCATCAGCAGAGGTTTTGCTAAAACAAATAAATAAATCTGATTTATCTGAAGACTACTTTGAAATATGTAGCTGAAATCTATCAGTTTTATACCGTTCAAAATCTTGATTGGGAACAGTAAGGTTTGCACTCAGAAATTCTTGCTCTTCTTTGCAGAGCTAAACATATGAAAATATTTTGCTATACAGTGAATTCAAGTAAAAGTCCTTTTATTTTACTCTTCTTTGACCTGGCAATCACAGATTAAGCAAGTACTACACACCTCTATTTCATTGTGCAGGATGTCTTTTTTTACATTAATAAACACTGCAGTTCTTAAATTAACACTGTAACACTTACCTAATCTTACATAGACTAATCAAAGGCAAGGCTATAACAATGACATTAGGCTCCCCTCACTAACCTTCTTTTGGAATGTATTATATTGGCTTTTATATTGAACTTCATTACACACGCTGGGTAACTTTTAACCAATCATGTTACACGAAGTGCATACAATCTGGTAAGTCAAGCCAAATCATGAGAAGCATGCTGAATGACTTTAAAATATTGTTATTTGTTTATGAGCCAGAGAATTCAGTGATAAAAAAGGCAGCTGATGTTCTTTTCCACATGTCCCATAGCTTTATATGCTGCAGGATAGGCTGCTTTTGAAACTCAGGTGAACTTAAAAATGGATACAGTTAAAGTATACAGAACTTGTGTTTGGAGAAAAGAAGTCATGCTATGCACACATGGGTAAAAAGGTATTGAGACTGAAATTATAGCTTATTCTTACCTAAAAGGACTGCAGATTAATGGGTTTAAAGAGATATTGTAGGTAAACTTTTTTCTGTCATTCACTGTACCTAAAGGAGAACAATTTGTATATCCAAGTAAGTTTCATGACTTTTAAAATACTGTAAATTTCAATAGAGATACTCCTACATTAACTTTTGAATTAAAATAATAATTTTAATGATTATTTAATGTCCTATGATTATTCTGGTCAGAGTTAGTTCAGATTTTTAGTGAAATCTGTTTAAGTTAGTCTTTTTAATGAAAATTATTACCAAATTGCAATACAGAAAAAAACACCCATTACCCACCCTTCTTGATGTCTGGAAAGGATTAGGATGCAGAAGTGGTAGCTCCATGGCAATTGCTGTTTATAGAGGAAAGCTGCTCTGTAGCAGAGATCTGCAGTGAATGTGGGCAGGCAGAAAGTGTCTGCTAGCAGTTCTCCCACCAGTCATAGTAGACAGAAAGCCCAAAGCGAGTCCATTGTGGGCCCCTCAGCCAAACAAATGTTGAATCAGTATAATGAAAAGAGGGGAATCATATTCCACTCCTTCCATCCTTGCCAATGTGACTTGAGATGTTGCAATTGACTTGGGATCAATGAATCCATTGATCTGTTACTCTCTAGTTCACTCTGAATTGGGTGCTGGCAACTAATCACGTATGTAGGGTAGGATCCAGATTTACACTGGATAAATTATGCTAATGAAAGTAAATTCTCCTTGTCTGTCTGTCTGTCTGTCTGTCTGTCTGTCTGTCTTTCTTCCTGTCTGTCTGTCTGTCTGTCTGTCTTTCTTTCTTTCTTTCTTTCTTTCTTTCTTTCTTTCTTTCTTTCTTTCTTGGATCAGCTTCTCCATTCTCATGAAAATGATACTCTGAGTCAGAAGACCATACTGAATGGAATGAGCTGTGGTAGGTGTGGGAGGAGATCCCCAAATATCTGGTGGAGATAACTTCTGCTTGCGGAAGGTCTCTTGTGAAAGGCAAATCCTGGTTTCAACCCCTGGTTTTCACATCTCTATTAAGGCTGCAAACTATTCCTCTGGAAATATAGGGCAGAATCCAATGACGCTATGCCTTTACCAGTTCTCCAACACTGCTTCTGTTATAAAAGAGGTGGATTCTGCACCACCTGTGCAATCAAGATTTATACCATTTCTCTGATGAAAACCATGAAATGCATAGAAATGCTTTTCATAAAAGCAACAAGTAAATGGAGCTTCATTATGCAACCTCTACTAACCTGTCCCATTACAGAAACTCAGATTTACACTAATCTCTGGTTTCCCCACAGCACTAAATCATTGCACTGCAAACTGTAGGTCCTGACTGTGGACAAGAATTGACAGAGGCATAAAGATCTGTTGGATTTTGCCCATAGCTTTTGTTTTTAGAATTCTACTGGTTTCTCTAAAGAATTGCAATACTAGGTGCAAAGTAGAGTAGATTCAAGGATGTCAGCAGATGCAGCCTCTCTCATCCCAACATAAAAAGATGCATTTCCAAAATAAATTATTTTGTACACGTCTACAGGTACAGAAGATGTCTCTACATTTTACCATGTAGCATATTTTTAAAAAATCATGTATTTGTTGCCTGCCCATAAGGTCACAGTAGCACATAAGTATCAGTAAACTGCTTCCTTATTGCTGAGACAATGTATATGCAGTACTTTGAACACTTTAAATGTAAAATATAAATGTCAAGCATCAGTGCAGTTTTATATATACAAGACATGTAGCTTCATAATGGTAGGGACAGTATGCAAAATAGAGTGCTCACATAGACATTGATCAAGTTTCATTATATATATATATACATGTTTTAACTACAAAACTGAAACTACATGTTTGGCAATTCTGAATAACTGCCAGAAAGCTAAAATACAAAATTACCATCTGGAGTACTTCTTGAGGCATTCAAAAATGGACTGTTGGACCTTTCTGACTGATTGAATTCATACAGCAATTTTCTTTTAATAGGAGGTTCTCCTGAAAAGCAAAGATCATACAGTATTTTGAAAATGTATGCTTAATATAGAATTCTGCTCAATGTTATAGCAGTTCATGTTATGAAAGATTAAAACTACTTGTATGAGATAGTGGTACAAATTTCAAGGTCCTGTTCTTCTCAAATGAGCTCCCTTCATCTATAATGCTTTCTTTTGAAAACATCAGGCTTAAGCTTACTAATGTTTTAGTCCTACTGCCAAGTCACCATTGGAAATATTTTATGTTTCAGTTGATGGAGATTACTTTTGCAAATATAGGAGCATTAGATAGCCCCTGTGAAGACAACCTAAAATGCTGGAAAGTCATTTTAAAGAATCTGAAATCCATGATTTTAAATAATCTAGTTCTTACTGATTCTAATATATGACTAACCTAACATTTCTCAAGAACATTTCTCAAGTTAGCCATTATAATTTATTCTCTCAGGTAATGCGTCTAAAACATTTTATCAAGTAAAGGTTTTTCAAAGGCCCTTGTAATGTTAAATCTAGAAGTTTATCTTGGTAGCATGGAAATCATTACCAAAATTTAATTCAGTGAGTACTTCATTATGATTTTAATGAAGACATCATTCCTAATTTACTGGGATGCAGGTCCTGATGCAGGTGTTCTATTTGTTTAACATATGTTATGTAAAGCCCTAATTTTCAAAGTAAAATAAAATGTTTAGATTGACTTTTGTTAATTCATGGAGAAAGAGAACATTTTACCCTTAACCCACAAAAGTAAAAGATGTGCAAAGACTGCAACTCCAGTGGTGCAACAGATCCTCTTTTTAGTTCCATGTGTCCTTCATAAAGCTTATGAAGGGCATGGGAACCATTTGCAAGGAAGAATCAGCAAATGTTTACCAGTGCTATTATCTTTGTAAATGTGAGGCTGAAACCATTTACCATCTGATATAATATCCTGTCCACCCTAAAAGCAATGATTTATAGCAAATTAAACTGAGGTCAATGGCTATACTACTATGAAAAAACATAGAATCAGGTTCGAATAAAAGATACCTACCAAACACATTCTTTCCTTCTATGCATCTTTTTCCAGTTCTTGCACATGATAAAAAATCACAACTTCTCTCAGAACTTAAGAGGGATTCTTTTTTATCTTTCTGTACTTCTGAATTTGTGAGATCATTATCTTTCATGAATGCTTTGGCACTTTCTGAAGCTTCTATTTCCAAGTACTTTTCTGGAATTTGGGTGTAAACAGAGCAGTGAGAATCCAGATTTCCTTTTGTTACAGTATTAAAGTTTGTTGCATAGTTTTTTTCCAGTTCCACTAGCTGCTTATATTTCTCAGTATGGGGCACGTGCGTAGGTATATTAACATTCAATGAGTTTTTAGAAGCCTTCTTTTCATTAGGATTCTTTGTGTTTAAATAAAGTACATGACATTTCGCTGGTGGTTTGAAATCTGAAGTAGTATCAGCAGTCACTGTAGCTTCTGTAGCAGGGGCTTTAATGGGTGAACTATGTCCTTGCCCCGGTTGATCAACAGAGAAACCATCACTATTGACATCAAATTCTTTTAAAAGTCCCGTAACACTCTGGAGAGCCTTCTGAGAGATGTGAACCTGTTTTCCACTTGCTGTGCTAAAGCCATAAGGGATATTTGAATTTACTTCATTCTTCAGAAATCTCTTCTCTTGGGATAGGACTGGCTTGTTTTCCACAGGAGTTGCTTTGTTCTTGACAGAAGATACTGCACAATCTGATACATGGCTCTGATGACCTGGCAATTCATTTTCAATTTCAGAAAAAAGTAGTCTTGCTTTCTTTAATGATTCTTCAGATAACTGTACAGGTTTGCCACTTGCTGTGCAGAAAAGGCCACAATTACCTGTAGCAAAGTCTGACTTGATACAGTTTAGCATGTCAGAGGTCTGTCTTTCAGCCTTATTATTCATCTGACAGTTTGATTCAGGCACAGTGTTCAAGGACATAGATCCAGTACACTTTAATGCTTGATCATCTTCACAGGACTCTTTGACTCTTGAAAAGTGGAGTGCACTGGAAGATCCCATTGGAATTGTTTTAACACTCAAACAACCGGGAGTAGTAACACACTCTCTGCTGCCTAAGTTATCATGACAACTTTCTGAAGTGTTAGAATTATTTGCTTTTGAGTAGGATGTTATATTCTGTTGCATGGATTCACAGCAGTCTTCATGAAGCAACTGTCTGCCCCTTTTTAATGCTTCCTGAGAAATTTCAACAGTTTTACCACTTGCTGTATTGAATGCAACTGGTCTAGCTTTCCATGGTTTTGAAGCTGAGGCTGCTGCTTCACTAATTGAGTATTTCTGTAAGTTATTGTCATCCAAGGTATCCAACAGATTTGAATGATGTATATATGACATACAACTTTCATTTTTAAGCATTTCTTTAAAAATGCTAACATTGTTTTCTACATTAAAACCTTTGGTTGAAGCTTCTCCTTCAAAAATACAGGTAAAATCCTCTGGGATGGAATTTCTTTCACTGTATGCATCACGTGAATGGTGCAACACAGAATTCCCACCTTCCAAATCAGAGTAACTAGTTTTTGAAGTGGCATTACAAGTTAGATCCAAAGAAGCAAGTTTTTTATTATTCTTAGTAATTAAAACATTGCATGTATCTCTAGATGACAAGTGCTTCAGATTTTGTTTTGAGCACGTACCTGACTCTTCAATATATAAATGCTGATCACCATCAGAATCAAAACAAACAGTTTTTGAAATGCCTTTTTTGCTTGTTGTATATGTCTGAGTCTTCTTTGATTCAGTTGCATTCACCTCTAAAGAGAGTGCTTTAACAGTTCCAAAACTCTCAGTATTTCTAACAGTGCTTGAAAATAGATCCAGAGAATGTTCAAAATTATCTTCAGGATTTAGAACTTCTCCATGTTTCTGAGCTGCTTCACCAAGTTCTTTTCTTACTGTGGTAATCTCCTCATTCACTTTCTGTTTTATTGAAGTGTGAATGCTAGGTGTGACATCATCCACTTTGTCTGGGAAATCAGTTACTTCTGAAAAAAGATGCTTTGCTTTAGCTAAAGATTCATCAGTGAGCATAATTTGCTTACCACTAGCTGTATGGAAAGCACTGGCTTGTTTTTTTTTGACTTCAGGGGTTTTCTGATGGTTGGTGTCAAAGAAGTGTCCATTTTGATTTAAGTCTATGTGCTTTGTCATGGAAATGATATCTTCTTTTTCATTTCTCACAAATATATTCCCATTGGAAGATGACGTTTCTATACAGGAACCACCCAATGAATGGTGAATTTTATTTTTTCCAGCAAATATGTTCCCATCGACAACAGTGTGATAATTCTGTAGTAAATAGTTACTCTCTGGATTATTTACATTTTCCTTTTTCTGATCTGGATTTTCATCAGCATCATTAAAAGTTATTTTTTCTTCAGTCTTCGCAACTTCAGCTAAACAGGTTAGATCAGATAAAGTTTCAGACAAATTATAATTAAATGCAGCTTCTCCACAGTTTGCATAGTGATGTGACACTAAAAAGTTGTGATTATTTTCAGTGGATGAAAGTTCATTTGCTGTCATCTGAACAGAATATTTTTTAACAATTTTTAGGTTAACTTCTGTAGTACTAGTAATCTGAATAACATTGCTTCCATTATACTTTGCTACTTTTGATAAATCTTTTATGTTTTCTTTCACAAAGTTAATTGTATTATTTTTCATCATATATCCAGCATCTACTGTTTTCGCAATCTGATGCCACTCACATCTTGCTTTTGTAGAGTTGGAATCATTCCAATTACTTTTACAACTATTTGAACAATCACGTTGAACATTTGGCTTCCGTGGCATAAGCATTTCATCTGCTACATACAGATCACTGACAAATTTTGTATCTCTGTTAATAATCTCATCAGAAATGCTCATCTCTTTGCCTCCAGCTGAATTACAGTCCCCCTTATCATGCTGCAAAGGCACAGAAATAGTTGGAAAATTTATGTTCCGTTCTCTGCTTGATAAATGTGTTGATACAATCTCTTTACTACTTTCTGCCTGTATCTTACATTCCTCAGTTGTTCCCATATGCTTATCAGAAGAAAGATCATTGCCATTTAGAACTTTGTTTTCAAAAGTTTCCTCAAAATCAATATCTTTCCAGACTTCAGAATTTAAATCATCTTTACTAAAGCTTCCTGACATTTCACAAGTATTGTACATCACATTCTGATGTTTTTTAAACTGTGTAAATTCAAACTGACTACCGGTTTCTTCTAGTATATTAGAAAGTTCAATAACTTCAGCTTCTTGGCTTGCTGTTAAATTTTGTTTGCCTTCAAGTTGTTGATTTTTAATTATACTCTGAAAAGGAAAAATATTTTGGGTATCATTGAACTGAGTACCGTTCATCAGCGAATCAGAAACATGTGGAAAATTAGATGAGTTTTCATTCAACACATTTCTCCCAACTGAAGAAATGCCAACATTCTCTTTCACATTTTGATTTGAAATACTGTTCATTCCTTCACCAGGAAAACATTCAAGAAATTGATCTTCTATGTCTTTGAACAGCAATCTGCTTTTTCTATTGTTGTTATCAGATAGTGCTATTTGTTTATTGGAAGCCGTTTTAAAAGTGCCAAAGCACTGGGTTTTGTTATGATTTGTATGTGCCAAGCATGTTTGCTTTCTATCATTTGTATTTCCTTTTAAGATTATTGGTATAAACTGCTTCCTGTCTACATTTTTCTCAGGTACTATAAGCTTAGAAGACTCAACTGTAGTAGGTTGCAGTATTTTCTTTGTCTGAAACCCAAGCTCAGTCATTGGAGTGTTACTTTCCAAACAATGTTGTGTAGCTAATTCCAAGACAGAACAACTATTTCCAAGTTTTGATGGTTGCACTGCTAATGTAGATTCTTCAAAAACCACTTCTTGCAATGAACTGAAGTTTGTGAGATGGTTGTATTTTCTACCTCTCTCTCTATTCAAGGTGTCCTTCTGGCTCATTTTATGGAACTTGTTTTTACTTGACTCTATTACTGGATCAGCAGCTATATGACTAGGAAGCATAACTCTCTCTCTTTTCCTGTCAGTCTGTAGAACTACTGATGACTGATATGGAAAACCACTTTCTGTGCTTGACTTTTCATTGCATGGAGTTTCCTGGAAAACATTCATAAGAGTAGTGTTTGATAAAAACCCAGACCCTACATGCTGCTTTTGTTCAATACTGGGCTTATTAGCACCTGAAAATCCTTCAGTTTTCTCTGTAAAGGAAAAATACCATAAAGTGATGTTAGTTGGAATTACACCAATATTAAACATACCCTCCCTCACATTGACCCAGTTCATTCACAATTTACCCACAATCGGTGGGCACACTGCTACAGTGGGCATACTGCTGCAGTGTACAAGCAATTTCTGCCTTAAATTAACCTACAAACAGCTGGGTCATAGGTTGCTGAGCATGACATACAAACTTGGGGTGCTGGGTTGTTTAGCATGATTAACTCAACAACAAACCATAGGTTGACTGCTAGCTCATTTAACCACTAAACAGCCCAGTACTCCTAATTCGCCTGCCACACTCAACCACTTATGACATGGTTGAATGTAGGCTGCTTATTAAAACTGGAATTGAACAACATGTGGAAAGTAACACACTGTCTCCCTTCTGCACAGCAAAACTGTCAATTAATTAACATAGGATTTGACACTAGGTATGTATTAGGCACTGATCTTTTAGGACTACTCTAGTACATTAAATTTATTTTTTAAAATTCCTTGTGACTACAAGTCAAGATGCAGCTAATAATTTATATTTATGTCTGAAATGCTTCTGCTACTAGATTTATTAATATTTTTACATATTTTACAAAATTTAAACACTGACTTTTTATTTAGAATTTTAAAGTAAATATTCTACTCTTTTGGTACTGTATTGCCAGAAAAATCTTGTTTTCTATGCAGCCAAGGTAAGAGTCTCACAGCAAAGACACAAAAAGTATAGAGATGTATGGGTGTTAGAATCTGAATTTTAAAAACAAATATAACCATTGTACCTTCATTTCTGATGGCTTCAGACACGCAATATTTTAAATCTGCACAGTTTGGCATAAGATGAGAAGATCCATCTCCCTCTGTAGTTTTGTCTTCTTGGTAAACTGGACTATTATTTACTGTGTAAATAAACCTTTTGGGTCGCTTTTTCAAATTGTAAAGTGAACTTATGGTCTTTAGGCCTGACCTTGTGAGTCTGCTGTCATCAGTACCAGCTGGAATTAGCACCTTACCTAAAAGAAGGTCAAAGGAAGCTTTACCATTTTCTCTTAAGTATTTATGACAGAAATAGCTGTGGACTTGAGAATTCTGTTCAAATTGTGTTTTCCATTAAAAAGAATACTGCCTCAACCATTTACAAAAGAAGTCTGCTCAGCCTCATAATCTTTCTTTAAAGCTGGGACCTTCCAATAATCATAACAGATACCAGAAGGTTTTCTGAAACTGGTAATTCTTCTGGAGAAGTGGTGCTCAGTAACTTGTGATCTCTGATTAGAATTAATGTATTTCATGGCTCTAGTTTTAGTATTGGTAGACCATTTCACAATAGATGGTAGCCTGCCTTCAGAACTTTTCTTGACATAGAATCATAGAATCGGAGAGTTGGAAGGGGCCAAGAAGGCCATTGGGTCCAACCCTCTGCCTGTTGCAGGATGCCAAGTTACACTATCCCACTCAGATGGCTGTCCAGTTTCTTTTTTAATGTCTCGTCTTGCGTGTAGGAGTGCCCACCACCTCTATAGGCAGCTGGTCCCACTGTTGTATTCCTCTGACTATGAGGAAGCTTTTCCTTATGTCCAGCCTGAATTTGTCACAACTTGAATTGATTATTCTGTGTCCTATACTCTGGCATCAGCAAGAAGAGATCCTGACCTTCCTCTTTGTGATAGCCTTTGAGGTACTTATAGAGGGATATCATATCCCCCTCAGTCTTCTCTTCTCAAGACTGAACATGTCCAGTTCTCTCAGTCTCTTCTCATAGAGCATTGTTTCCAAACCCTGGACCATTTTTGTTGCCCTCCTCTGGACCTTTTCTAATTTTCCTGCATCCTGAGCCCCAGTCCCACATTTTAACCACTACATCATACTGGCTCTTATAATGTGTAATATGATATGAGAGGAGGGGGCCAGTTCTTCACAAAACAAACAAAAATATAATTTCACTAGGCTATTACTAATGTTGTGTGTGAGCCTAAGCAGCTTTTTGGATCCCATCCTTCATTTACTCGACCAGTCAAATATTGCCAGACAAAAGTCAAGTATCTGAAGCACCAACTGATAACAAAAGTTAACAATGAGGGATAGCTGGACATTGATTTCCCATCCAGGCATCCCTCATACCTTTTGTGGAAATTACTGAGGTAAATTTTCTTGTAAGGTTGCAACAACTTCAGAAGACAGCTGGGAGGCAGAAGAGAGGGCAGATGAGGGGCAGGGAGGGAGAGCTCACTATCTGCAGTATCAACAAGCTTTTTCTTTCTCCCTCCTACCAGTTGGTGATTCTGGGCACCAAGATTCAAGAAAGATGCAGAAAGGAGGGCAACAAAAATGGAAACACTGTCCTATGCAGAGAGACTGAATGAACAGGGCATGTTCAGGCTTCAGAACAGAAGGCTGAAGAAGGGAGACACGGTATCACTCTATAAGTACCTCAAAGGCTGTCACAAAGAGGAAGGTCAAGATCTTTTCTTGCTGATGCCAGAGTATAGGACACAGAATAACCAACTCAAGTTGTGAAAAACCAGGTTCAGGCTAAATTTCAGGAAAAGGTCCCTCACTGTCAACAATACAACAGTGGAACCAGTTGCCTAGAGAGATCATGGGCTCTCCACACTAGAGACCTTCAAAAAGAAACTGGACAGCCATTTGAGTGGAATGGGATGGTGTAAATTGGTGTCCTGCAACAGCAGGGGGTTGAACCCAATGGACTTCTTGGCCCCTTCCAACTCTCCTATGATTCTATGAGTTGAGTAGTATAGTTGTAACTAACTGAAAATGCTAAATAGAAGAAACAGGAAGGAAAAGCACCATAATTCCTCTCACTGCTTGCCAGGACTGTACTTTAAACTGATTAAGTTTTGTTATGGAGATACTCATTTCAAAAAACAAAACAAAACCATTTTAATACTTTTTAGGAACAATGTGCATTTCCCAGCTGCTTTTTAATTCATGGAAACAGGGTTTGCAGAACTAGAAACATTCTAGGTCAGACATTTTTGACAGACACAGTGACAGATATAGATGCACCTGAAATTTAATGAATGTAGTTTTTTTGTTGTTGTTAGTTGCCTAACCCATTGCCTAACCCAAGTTGTGCCTAACCCATCATGATTCCATGGACAACATTCCTCCAGGCTTTCCTGTCTTCCACCATCCCTTGGAGTCCACCCAAGCTCACACCCACTGCCTCAGTCACTCCATCTAGCAACCCCATCTTCTGCCGTCCCCTTCGCCTTTTGCTGTCAATTGTTCCCAGCATCATAATTATTAGAAGACTGACTGAATGGGACTGATTTTCTTGGGGTTTTTTTCTTTTTGATATTTGTACATTTTCTTGATGTATATTCCTGAAGTCATCTTATGTAACTGGTGAGCATTTTATTTTGTTTCAGTGAATAATGTCATATACCTGTTTGTTATCAAGGACTAAAGCAAGATATATATGATATGGTCATGCAGCTGGACACATCCCAGAAGGAAAACTTGTTTTATTATTCAAACAACAACATATAAATAGCTAGTAAAGAACAAATAAAGGGACAGAAGTAAAAGATGGTGAGTAAAACACCAATGCTCACTGTGAATTTTGCTGGGAGTCTCTGAACACACATCCTCAATTCTTGATGCGGATTGTGTGTCCATTTTATTCTCTTTGAGACTTCTGTCATACTTGGAAAAAAGGCTATGCATGATCTGAAAAACAAACAGAGGAAATTAACTTATGCAGATTACACAGCGTCTGAGGGTATTTAAAAAGTTGTTACTTTGGTATTTTCTTAGCTAATAGTTACTCACCAACTCAAGTCTTTCATTATGTTGCTTTGTTCCAGAAACTCTAGAATCATTTTCTCTATCTGAAATTTCAAAATAAAAAATAATAAATCATTTGTAATGATGTTGCAACTCATAAATCTTATGTTGGAGCATTTCCAATGGAATGAATGATACTTACATCAACTTCCCAGCAGAACAGTTGATACCAGTAACAGATATGTAAAACATTCATTTATTTACCATAGAATGAATGTAGACTTAGGTAATAATCAGAGCTACTGAAATCCATGGCATTTAACTTAGCTACAACTTACCTAAAACTCAAGGATTACAATAGGTTTACTCTATGTATATCTAGTTCTGCATTCAATCCTATTTATATTTTTAGTTACCTCATAATAACTCAGATGGGGAACATGTGGCCCTTCAGATGATGTTGGACTGCAGCTCCCATCATCCCAGGCAAACAAGGTGAGGGATAATAGGAACTGCAGTCCAACAATATTTGGAGGGATTTTTTATTTCCATTTCACTCTATAGGTGTCTTGGAATAGCTCAATTTAAAACAGAATTCAAACATACAAATTTCAAATGAAAATCCAGAACTAGTATGGAGAGCATAACACTAGCCACAATCAAGTCAGAAAAAGCATGGATGGTGAACCTGTAGCCTGCAGAGGTTCCTCATCTGGCCCACAGAAACGTTGGGCACCCTCTGTGGGCTCTTCTTCAAACCTACTCCCTGGAGAGTAGCAGGAGCTTCGGTAGAAGGTAGGAAAAGAACCTTTATTGGTGATATATCAAGGAATCTCCTGCATATGCCATCTCCTAATTGGGAGGGCTAGGAGTGAAGGAGATTGAGCTAACACAGCCTTGCATGCCCTGCAAACAGATGTGTTGTGCCTGGAAAGCTGCCCTGCCTGAGGGCCAGTGTATTATTCACCCAGTGTTTCAGACAAGGTGGCTTTGCTGAGTGTAGATATAGCCTAAACAAGGGAAAACTGCATACAACAAAGCTGGGTCTGCAACCAGTGAACAGTTTGTTTTGGGGCCAAATGACATTAGCTGTCATGCTTGCAACAAATCAATGTCATTCAATGGATAGAGGGACATCTGGCCTCCTACTTAACAGTAGGCCTCCATCCCTGATGTATAGAGAGCTAAAAGAAGCCTCATAAACTTTCTAATGGTAAAATATAAAATTGAGAGATAAATACCAGTATCAATCTTTAAAAGATATTTAAATACTTTAGTGATATTAAAATATATTAAATTATGCTAAATATTCTGGAAGAATAATAAAGACCTTAACTAGTACTGAAAAGATGTTAGAATTGGCAGATTCCACAATGAGAGGGAAGGCTAAAAGTCCCTTTCTTTCTGTACCTCATACTGAGGATAAAACAGCACAATATTTTTATATGGACTTAAACATATTAATATTTTTACCTATTATGACTGTTGGAGAAAGTGATGGGGGTGTCGCTAATGAACTCGACCAAGACATATCAGGATCTACTTCTGCTCCCAAGCTCTCAGAAATGCCTTTCTGGGTCTGTGCCTAAAATATATCAGATAAATAAATATCTAAAATAATTTTATTCCCATGACTAAAATATCTTTAAAAAATATGTACCTCAAAAAGCTTGGGTGTACGAAGCAAACTTCCACTTAGCACTGGAAAATATCAAATGAGATAATGAATTACCTTTCAGCCCTTTAAGAAACTTAGAAACCAGTTTTTTCAAAGCAATGAACAAAGCTATCTTCAACACAGTAAGAAAAGATAGACAAGAATATATACCACATTTATTATTCTGTATCGTTCCACTTGTTTCCTTTAAAACAGCTGAACTGAAATATAAAAATACATAAGAATAGTTATTGAAAATCTTAAATGAAAATTCTACTTAACAAATGCCATGCAGACACAATAAAATATTCACAGGTTATTAGAAAAGATTTTCAGATATCTAGACCACTGGAAACCAACAATAATTTCTTAAAAACAAGCAGATGATGGTACAGAATTGATTAAGTATATGGATCTTAGTTGTGAAATAACAAGGCATCCTGTGTAAGCTGCTTTGAATTCTCTAAAAGAAGAGCATGGTAGAAATGTTGCAATTAAGAGCAGCCTTCAACATGGTACTGTCCAGATGTGTTGGACTACAATCTCCACCATCTCCACCCAACATGGCCATTCTGGTGGAGAATGGCGAGACTTATTATCCAAAGCTTCTGGAAGGCACCATTCTGGAGAAAGCTGCTCTGGAGAAACTAATAGCAGCTATATGCCTTTAGTACCATTCTATATGCCAAGGGTGGCCAAACTGAGGCTCAGGAGCCATACAAGGCTCTTTGACTATTTTGTGGCTGGCCACTCACTGCTGCAGGCACCTGTGGGTGCCCGCTTGCCACCCCCTGGAGGTGCCTGCTTGCCACTGCTGCTCACAGGCCCCTGCTTGCCACTTGCTGCCTGCTGCCACCGCCTCTGGGTGCCCACTTGCGGGTCTCAAACATCAATACCATCAGAAACCATACCTACTAAATTTAAAATTGTAAAATGGTGTAACAATAGAGAAGAATAAAGTAGACTATTTCTTTAAAGAGGTTGCTTAAAAAAAGATACCATCACCACTATGACATTCATGGTGTCAGACATTTTCCAGTTCTGAAGTAGCAACTACTGACTTTTACTACAGATTACTTAAAGGGAGAGTGGTTGCAACTGTGTATGATGCTTTTTTCCTTGCTGCACTGCATAGAAGAGACTCAAGGTCAATAGTACCATCATACTATTTTTGACAACAGTACAGGCCTCTCAGTACCAACTTAGCCTATTTAGCTGAGAAGGGTAGAAGGCCAAGTGCTTTTTGAAACCATCTCTATGTCAACCCCCACTCCACCCCCACATGTATCCTAAGATCAAAACATGCACGTGGTCATGCTGGTCATTGAAAAATGGTTAAGGTTCTGGGAAAGGCAGAAAATAATGTATTTCTCCACTGCTGTGAAAGTTGCAAAATTAGAAAAATAATTTTAACCCCCCGCAAAAAGCAATCCCTTCAGGAAACATCAGCACAACAACTTGCATGCAAAGCCACAGCTGCTGCAGAATGTGAAATCAAATATGCAACAATTCTCACAAGTATTGTGAGGCTGAAGGCATCTTACAGCCAGAAGCAACATTCCAGTTCTATATTCCAGGTTTGCATGCTAGCAAGGTAAAGGTTGCAGCCTAGCTCTAAAGGTGGAATTACTTCATTACACTGTTGTAGCCAACACAGACTTAAGGTTATACTGAGAGAATATTTAAATATGCAGTTATAGTGTACCATGCAAGAAGACAGGAAGGACTTGCTGTTTCATTTGATTGATCCACTGGAATCATTATCCTTGGGACTTCGCTAAAAGTTTCGTCTGTAATAGGAAAATATGTAAAAAGTGTTTTGCAATCCCAAAAGCAGCTGAATTGAAATCTTTTATGTCTTACTTCATGGACAGTCTCTAGGGCTAAGTAATTTGCTTTTTTTAAACCTGCCATTAAAACCGCAACCCAATTTCATACATATGCTGATGGAATCTAAGCTAGTAATGACTGACCAAGAAAGAAATCTTGAGTTCCGGTGAATGAAAATGTTAACAAACTGTGTGGCTACTGTGAAGATGGCTAATTTTGTGTTCAATATAATTAGAAAAGGACTTGAAAATTAAAAGTGCCAATATGTATGTATTTATTACAAGCATTTGTATTACCATACTGTCCAAACAGAAATGTATGGCAAGACCACATTTGGAATACCGTATATAATACTGCTCCCTGCACCTAAACTTAGAATATTGTAGAGTTGGGGGAAAAAAGGGCAGAAATGCTGGGACAAATGCCCTACAGGGAAATCTCGCAACATCCAGGCCTGTTTAGCTCAGAAAAGAGGCAAGTAAGGGGAAACATGATAGTTGTGTCGAAAATTAATCATGAGAGAGAGAAGGTGGGTACAGAGACATTTTTCTCCAGAATACCAAAACCTCAAGTTATCCTGTGAAGCTGACTGGTAAAAGCTTCAGGACAGATAAAAAGAAGTACCTTTCCATAAAAGGCATTGTTAAACTGGAAATTCACTTCCACAAGATGTAATGGCCACCAATTTGGATGGCTTTCAAAGGGGACTGGACAAATTTCATGGATAGTAAGTTTATCAATGGCTATTCATCTGATGGCTATACACTAGCTTTAATATCAGAGGCAGTATGCCTATGTAAACTAGTTGCTGGGAAACATGGTCTTCATGGCACTGTTGCACTCATGTCTTGTTTATAAGGTTTCCCACTGACAACTGGTTGACCACTGGATGAATAAAATGCTGGACTAGATACACTTGATCTGACTGAACAGAGTTATTATGTTAACAGGTAGAACTTGTAGCAAAATGTTGTCATTTAGATTGTATCCTCTTCAGAATACCATCCACTCCACTCCATTGCCACTCCTGCATTTTCCATCCCCCAAACTTTCCATCACAGCCACTATGCATGCTCAGATCTCACTAGGTTGATGGGGGTGATTTCCCCCTTTGCTGCTAGTTGTAACGTCGCGTCCAACCCATCAGAACCCCACGGACAACACTCCTCCAGGCCTTCCTGTCCTCCACCACCCCCAGAGTCCACTTAAGCTTACACTGACTGCTTCAGTGATTCCATCTATCCACCTCATCCACTGCTGTCCCCTTCTTCTATTGCCATCAATTGTTCCCAGCATTAGACTCTTCTCCAGGAAGTCCTTCCTTCTCATTAGGTGACCAAAGTATTTGAGTTTCATCTTCAGTATCTGGCCTTCTAAAGAGCAGTCAGGGTTGATCTCCTCTAAGACTGACTGGTTTGATTTCCTTGCAGTCCAAGGGACTCACAGGAGTCTTCTCCTTTATTTACAATATCTATATTTATGTTTGCACTTCAGTAAACCTCAGATTTCCCTAGGTCTACTGATATCTCCTTCTTGAGCACAACTAACTGTTCTTTGTGTCTGAGTGCGTGTTTGCAGTTTGGTACAGCTAAGACAGGAAATGGAATGTTTTATCCTGGAAGACAGCATTGCTGGTTGGAACCCTGAAGAGGAAAATTCTGCACTGCAACATTTTGTTACATGTTCCACTCCTAGTAATACTTCCTTTTATATAATAAATATTTCTGATTATATTATTGCAATACAACTCTTTACAGTTCTTGAAACTTCTACATCACATGTGCAAAGCTTTTCACCTGTTTCGGTCTTGGTCTGATCCAGTTCTTGTATGGGAGAAGCAAATAGTGGTATGCTTTTATTCTGTTCTTTAAAAATGATCGGAGTTGATGCAGATGGGCTGTTTGTAGGCTGCTTCCCCTTTGGTGTTTTAACTATAGCTTGATTCAAACATTGAGCTTTATATTCACGGTCTTCTGGTCTTTTAAAGTCATAGGGTGGAGCTTCTGAAGTGAGTTCTTCAAACCAGTTGAGACTTATTGGTCCTAAGTCTAAGAACAGCGATATGTTATTCAGAATAGCACAACTGAAGCAGATGAATAAAAATTACTACTGCATGACAACATCCACATCATTTACAATATATCATATACCATAATATTGAATTTGTCAATCTTACATGTAGTTGCATAGACGAGGTACATTCTGAGACATGAGGCAATTAAAACGCAACTCCCTAGTTTTGCTATAAAGTAACTTCCTTGAAAGAAAATATCTCTTCACATTCAGACTTGTCAGAACTATAGCATTACATTATGGCTTTTCGTATGTAAGGCTCAAGATTATGCAAACAAAAAGTAACCTCCTCCACTTGGCCATATGTTAATGTGATGAGGGATTTCAGAATGAACCAAGAAAATGACACCAGGAGACCAGACTCATTCACCAGGCTGGTCTCCTATCAGGGTCACCCAAAACAGAATGGAGACTTCAGACTAAGACTAAACTCTCTTGAAGAGGAATGGTCACCATCGGCAGAGGAGAACGGATATCTCTAACGGTGATGGGGCAAAGAAACTCCTAAAGGGCAGTTACTGAGCAGCAGTGGTATTTGAATGTAACATTGGTAGAAAACCTTTGACAATGACAGTGACGGTGATGATACCATAATACTGGAAGAAAGCACAATGAATCAAAACAACAACAATGAATCAAAAGAAGAGTGTGTCAAAGCAGGACTGCAGTTAACCATTAAGAAAATAAAAATTCTTATCACAAGTACAGAAGCATTGCACAACTTTAAGGTCAACAGTGAAGAAACTGTTATTGTGAAAGGGTTTGCATGCCTTGACTCAATCATCAACTCAAATGGACACGGCTTTTGAGATGATGGACACTTAGAAGGGCAACAATGAAGGAACTAGAAAAGATCATTAAGTGCAAGGATGTTTCACTGAAGAACAAAGCCAAGATGGTTTACACTATTACATTTACAAAAGATGAACAGTGAAGAAAGCTGTCAGGAAACGAGTGGTTTGAAACATGGTGCTGGAGAAGAGTTTTATGAATACGCTAAGTCAACAGAAAGAAAAATAAGTGGGTCCTAGATTAACTTGCCCTGGAAGCAAAAATGACAAAACTGAGTCTGTTGAATTTTGCACATATGAAAAAGCAAGACTTATTGAACAAGACTGTAATGTAATGTTAGGCAAGTTTGAAAGTGCAAGAAGAACAGAGAGGCCAAATACCAAAGGCCATGAATTAATTCCATAAAGGAAGCCACAGCTTTATCTTTACAAGAGCTCAGCAGGGCTGTCAAGGACAGGATCTTTTGGAGAGCATTCATTCATAGGGTCACAAGTTGGAGACAACTTGATGGCATGCTAACAACAAAAATAGCCAATACAATAGGAACATTGTTTCAGCAAGTTACTTCTCAGCTGAGTTGCATTAAAATATTAATGACAGGTGCAAGTATAATATAGACTCCAGAACAACCTCTGGTTGAGTGACTAAATTATACATGACATAATCGTCTCATGCCAAAGTAGGATACCTGCCCCCAAGCAAATTCTAACTTTAGATGAGTTTCCTCTGAAGCAAGGTATGCAAGAATTGTTCTGATCCAATTAATTATCAGTACCACCACCACTCCGCTGATTCAATTTGAACTGTAAAAATCTGCATACATACTTTACATCACTTCATATTGTGGCTCACACTGGAATACAGCTGCTATATTAAAGTTTGGTTTATTGTTATTTATTCATATAGTGCCATTTATGTACATGGCACCTGAGAGGCTTCTACCCGGAGGTATAAGCTTCAATTAGTTCTTCTTCACAAATGCTTCTAGGGTCAGTTTCTATCATCCATACCTATGCTAATACAAATACTAGAAAATCTAGTACAAGTTGCACAGTTGTGATAAAATGTACCTAAATAGCACAATAAAGGAATGGAACAATTAAAAAATAGCTCTAATGACTTCTAAAATTCACTGAAGTGAATTATCCACAAGAGCATATTTTTGATAAATGTCTGAGTTTTAGTAAATGCTACCTGATTCACTGCATTGTGATTTGAATATTTCAAAAAATGATAGTTTGTCCCCAAACGTGTCCACTTTTTTCTCATCCATAGCATTGCTGGTACTGTTAATTGAACCTGCAAAATAATATTACAGTATTTTCAAAATAAGCTGTCATACAGTATCATTCCTGATAAAGCATTCCTTCAAATATGAAGAGGAAAACATTTCAAAAAATGTGAATCGTTGACCTTCAAATGTAGCATCCACATCCAGCTTTTTTGTGTGAACAGAAGGCTATTGTTTTTAAATCTATTTATCAAACTACTATTTAGTTATACTGCACATTCAAACTCCAACTATACAGTCAGTTTTAAGCTGTTATCCAGAAATGTCAATAACATGGTTGGATAAAGTTTTTATTCTACTGGTGGAAGATCTACAAGTAGCTTTCTGCTTAGAATGCTCCCATTTTTTACCAATTCCCCCTGCTCTGTAGCCCCCAGTCACCTTCCTGATTGTTCCAAAAGGTCCCCCAACTGTCAAAAACATATTTTCAATGGGCAGTGCATAGGAAGCAAAGAAAAGGAAGCAAAGAAGGTGTAATCTTCACATTCCCATTTCAGCAAGCAGAAAAATCTCCTTCCAAAAGAAAGAGCCCTTTCACCCATGGGAGACTGTTTCTGTATCCAAATCATTGTTTACATAAGACCTCCCCAAACTGATATCCCCCAGATATTTAGGACTTCACTCCCCATCATTTAGCATGGACATGTTGGTCACTGTAGCCCATTGTAAGCTGCCCTGATTGTCGTTTTTGGTAGAAAGGCAGATTGCCTTGACTGATGACATTTTATTTTCTATTTGATTCGATATGTGCCTCTATATACCATAGGCTGGACAGCAACAGTTATGTTGCATTCACACCTTGATTATGGCTTCCCAAAGCTTATGTTCGTCTGATCCTGCAAAGTTATTATAAAGCAAACTGATCAAGTATGAAACACCAGCACAACTGGTGATTAGGACTACTGGATCAGCATCATGTTCTCTCTGGTTTTACAGTAGAGAAATTTTGTGGGACTAATATAAGATTTTCAAAGACCATAGTATATAATGTCTACCTACATATATGTCAGCATGAAGAACTCTAAAATCATGGTTAGTCAAAGTTTCCACTTGTGGAAGTGACAGTGACTCATAGGACTATATGTATGAAACAAATTGTCTGACAATTATGAGTTACATTCTTACTAGAACAATAAACTGTTTCTGTGCATTCTGCCGAAGGTAGGATTAGTTAAGTTTGATACAACCCATTAACTGTAAAGTAGGGATAAGTCCCCAAGGCCCTTGAAACTGTTAGCCAGTGTTTAGAGTATGGGAGATATTGTCCAAGTTGAAGTCCAACAATATCTGGAAGGCCACATTTTTACCTGCTATAAGCTAACAATTGTCAAAATGTAAGCAAGCAGGGGTCTCCCTAGAATTTTGGCTCAGAAGTTATCTGGAGTCATGGATAAGCAGCAAGACAGACAAATGTGAGCATGACAGCAGATTAGAAATACCCTTTTGGATCTATTTCATAAAGTGGGCAAACAGGCAACAGATTGTCAAATGAGGAGTCAGTCAAAGTGGGGATTCATCATTATTTATTTATATCTGCATTTCCTACAAGGAGTCTGTACTGTATAGTATGACCCTGTCTAAGCATGCATAAAATTGTGTCAGGACCAAAACTGGTACAGAACATAAGAAAAACAATACTGGATCAGACCAAGGATCCATATAGTCCAGTATTCTTTTCAGTGATGAACCAGCTGCCCCAAGAATACAAGAACATGAATGCAAGCTGCCACATTCTCCTGCAACTGATGTATACAGGCAAGCTGCTTCTGGAGGCTGCATATAATCGCCAGGACTGGCAGCCATCAACAGCTCTGCCCAATGTGCTTTTAAAATCATTCCAATTGGTAGCCAATATTCCATGCAAAATACATCACTTTCAAAAGGTGGCAAATGATGTCCAGCTTTCCCCAAACTAGTGTCATCCAGATTTATTGTACTGCTCATACTGAAGGAAGGCATGATCAGACGGGACGAGCAGGGAAGGCTTCTCAATGCCCCTCCATCCCACCCCGTGGAGAAAACCACTCTCAGCTAGCTTTCTCTTAGCTGGTGTTCTCCAGATGTTTAGACTGGAACTCCCAGCATGCCCAGCTGCATCGTCTCCCCCCACACGGTTACCTGGGGGATAGTGAGAGTTGTAGTTCAACACACCCGGCGGGTTATCAGGCTGGGGACGCCTGCTCTCAACCGCCACTGTTCCGTCTCCCTTCAGAGAGCGCTTTTCTTAGGAGAAAATAGTTAGAAGCGTTAGATAGAAGCCAGAGGAATTCAAAAGGAAGCAACAGAGTTCATAAAGAAGGGGGTGATGAAGGGGGATAGTTTGCTGCCTCTGCTGCTACCGCCACCACCGCCACCACGGCCTCGAAAACGCGCCCCCACTGACCAGCCTCCGTCTCGCCTCGGCCCCCGCGCCGCTCTCTCGAAATACAAACTAGCGCCGAATCTTGACGACGCATGCGCAGTCGCTGAATGGCGGCGCTCCTCCCTTTCCTCTTTGCGGACGCAGTCACGGACGTCCCGGGGGCGCTCGCGCCGAAGCGTTGCGCCAAGGGCTGGACTCGAGCCCCGCCTCCGTGGGAGAGGGAGCGAACGGATGCGCCCGCCTCTTATGATAGTTTCCCGACCGAGATTGGGCGATGGCCCAGGGCAAAGAGCGCGGATTTGGGAGGAGGGTTAGAACGCGTGGGGGAGGGGCCAGTGCTCCCCCTCAGCCCCGAGCGCTGTACAGGAGTTCTAGCCAGAATAGGTCCTACTTCGAGTAAACCCACTGAAATAGACGGAGTTTAGTTTAGACTATCACTGCATACAACTCTACGTTCCAATAAGCCTCTTCTATACTGCGTCCAACAAGACGGACTAACGGCCTCCGACTTAATTTTAATCCTATTTTTGCCTTTCTTAGTCTAAAGGAGAGGCAACACCCACCAGAAATAATCCTTTAGCCCTACAATTATAATAACGTCATGCAACAGCGAGGCAGCATCCTTAAGCTTCAGAGGCAAACATGGCCATTTTTCATATGGACACTATTTTTGGTTGATGAAGCTTTAAAGTGAGTCCATGGAACCTTGTTCACTTAGCTTTAGTTCCTCAAGTTAATGTGTTTAGGAGGGTATTGTGTTTTCAAGTGTTGTGCTTTGGCTATTGGGTGATACAAAAATGTTCTCACTAGATTTTTTGACAACTTCCATCAGCCCTTCAGATGATGGGTACTGTAGACTGCTCACTAGTGAATGGGTTTTTAGATACAATGGCCTATTATATTTTTGAACCTCATACTCCATTTTGGAGGACATAAGCAGATTCCAGTCAGATACATCCTCAATTGACTTTAATTACCAGAAGCATTCCTTGATCTTTATGAGTACTCCTCAGGAGAAATCTGAATCGATCAGCACAGGACTATACTTAATTATATCAGTGAACTATATTGATTTATTAGTACCTTTATATCCTGACTTTTTCCTCATGCAGGGTGGCTTACATGATCCCCTCTTTATTCTTTCAACAACCTTGTGAAAGGAAAGGTAGGTTAGGCTAAGAAATCAGTGACAGCTGAAAACCTATTCAAGTTATGGTCAAATGAGGACTAGACTGCAGCTTTCCCAAGTTCCAGTAAAGCACTCTAACCACTACACCACACTGGCTTACAGTTACAAGTAACCGCACGCAGAGTCCTTTCTACAAATTGTATTTAAGCTGTGCCTTTGTTTGAAGTTTGAATATTCTACCATTCATTCTTCTGGTCAGGACAGCAGTCTTTTCCAGAGCATGGATTAATATTTTTATTGGGATATATTTGATGTTACCAGGTGATAGACTGCACATTGTTTGGAAATACAGTTGCATATCGAAAAGATTTTGGTGGGCAGCAGTGATGTAAGTATTGCTGGCAAGTCCATTCTGGGGTATATGACAGGTCTATATAGTGCAAAAGCAGATAACAAATCCATCTTTGTCTTGCCTGTGGCCAGAGTTTCCAAACCATCTGTTGAAGAAGCTCCCTTGCTATCAAAGATCTACCAGTCAAGTGAGTCATCCAAGCATGTCTTCTTTGATGGTTTCTGGCTACCATGTGTGGCCTTAGCATGGTGGGGTTAAGTATATAAAAATTATACATACTATTATTTCAATGGCACAAGTATACATACAGAAGAAAAACAGGAAAAATGGTAATGCTAGATAATTAGGAGGTAGAATGATGCAACTGGCTTATAAGTTATTTTCCTGGGTTACACATTGGCCAATGAGAGTTCATCTGGCATAGTCCTTCGTGGGGAAACAGAACAGGACCTGGGTTTTTTCCATGGGCGACAGCAGCACATGCTCTGCATGTCTCTGATCTATCCAACTTCTGAGAAATCTTGAGATTTCAAATGCAGCTTGAAATCTACCTGCCAGGGCTCTTTCTAGGAACAGAGGCTGAGTGACTGGACCAAAGTCACCCAGTGAGCTTCATGGCTGAGTGGGGACTAGGACCTAGATCTCACAGGTCCCCAGTCCCCTAACCAGTATGTCACACTGGCTGTTGTGTATCATCTTACCTGGGAGTAAACCCAACTGACCCCAGTGAGACTTAGGTATGAGTAGCCAATGTGATGGTGTGCTTTAAGGACTAGGAACTTAGGAGGTCTGGGCTCTAGTCCCCATTCAGCCATTAAGCTCACTAGGTGATTTGGGTTAAATCACTCACTCTCAGACTAACCTACCACACAGGATTGTTGTGAGGATAAAACAGAAGAAAAGGAACACTAGGTAAGCTGCCTTGTGTTTCTTGCAAGGCAGTATAAAGACATTATAAGCTGCTTTGTGTGAAAAAATGTTATTTATTTTCCAAATTATAGAATGATAAACATAGAAGAAGTTATCATCTGATCATAATTCACATTTCTGAGCATTTAAATTTCTTCAAAAAGATAAGGTCGTTACATTGCCTATTTTCAGCAATAGAACCAAACAGGAGCAGCAATAAATAGTATCTGAAAAAGTGTAGTAAAATATGAGAATTTTAAACAGTAGATATGCTGTACCATCCACATGGACTATATAGTAATTCCTGACAATGGTCAGAGATGCACAGATGAAAACCCCACAGATTCTTCACAGCCACAATGTTTTCCAATGAATAGCTAATATACTTAATCTTATGCTGAGATTTACAACTCTTATTGATTTTACTGCATTTTGGATACCTAAGTATTTTAATAACTTACGTTATCTTTTTACCTATTTTATTGTATTAATATTTTACTACCTGTATGTTGCATTTTACTGGTCTGTGACCAAACTAATCAATCACCAATTCATCAAGTGTTGAGTAATTAAGTGATATATGGACAGTTCTTTTGTCCATCTAAATGCTAGTATGCATTGTGCAAACTGATAAAAAATGTACAAAGATGGTTGTTAGCATTCACTTACTTGCATGGGAGTTAGATGGTAAATTGGACTTATGGAAAAGAAGTACATTTTCTGCTTCAGGGGTTGGGAAAGCGTATTATCTATATGCAAAACAAAATTGTAAGTATTCTGTAGACAAGTATTGATTTCTTACCTTTGGATGATGGTTTATGGAATTTCAGTATAGGACTTTGACTTGAGCCAACTGTGTTCAAATGTGACAATATGGAGACATGAAATGCTTATTGGATAGAAATCTGTATAATTGAGCTCTCAAACAAAGTCAAATGGACTACTGAACTAAGTGCTAAGACTCACAAATGTTTAGATAAGTGCTTTTAATCTTCTGAAAGGTAATGGGTCTACTGAAGCGCTGTCTGACAGTACTACCTGTAATCAATTTAATTTGAAGCAGCCTGATCAACTCTTAATTAACACACTCGCGCATAAATGAGTCATAGTTTGCTAACTTTAAATAGTCCACTTCTTTGTCTAAGAGTAATATCTTGAAATCCCCGCTACCAGTGCTTAGAAAACTTAAGTAACATTTCGCTGGAGGGTTAGTAAAAACAAAACCAAAAACTGACAAGCCGGATCAATCAATCAATCGAGGAGAGCGATTATCACCATCACCACCCCGCCAGTAATAATGAGCACCAATCAGACATTGTTCTCCTGAAGGATAAAAGCTAGAAAGGCAGGCAAGGCTGCTTAAAAGCAAGTTCTCCTTTTGGCCATGGAGCACTTTGTCTATCCGCCCTACGGCGTTTATCAAAGCTACGCGAATACCTTCACCTCCAACCATAACGTGCCCCCCAAGCCGCCCTCCAAGCAGAAGCAGCCGAGCTGGAAGCAAAGCAAGAGCAGCGGTACTCCCAATCCCTACAGAGGGGGCTTCTCCGCCCATTCCACGCCTCCTCCCGGGGCCTCACCGGACTACTTGGACACCTACAAGCGAGCCCAGCTGAAGGCACTGCTGTCCCAGGTCAGCCCGGGTCTCCCCCCGCGACTCCACAAGGCCAGCACCAAGGAGGTGGGCATCCAGGTGAACCCGCGGGTGGACGCCGCTGTGCAGTGCTCGCTCGGGTCCCGCCCGCTCCAGGCAGTCCGACCCCAGAGCCCCTCCGGGCGTCTCAGCCGGGAGCCGCCGCTGCTGGGCGTGTACTCGCCCATCGTGGGCCGCCGCCTTTGCACCCTGCCCGAAGTGGTGGTAGAGCCGACGGAGCAGGAGGAAGCGCCGACTTCGCAGCAGCCCTCCGAGGAGGCGAAAGGGCAGGTATTGGAGGCGGTGGCGGTCACGGCCTCGGAGGAGGCGGCAGCGGCGACAAATTCGGAGAAGAGAGACGAAGAGTCCGGCCAGCTTCAGGATGGGAAAGGTGGCGTGGCTAGTACAGGTGGCAGTGCCGAAGAGGGCAAAAAATCTACTTTCCAGGTGGGTCAAACTGAAGAATAGTTCACGCAGCTCCTCAGAGGCGTGGCTCACGTGGGCTGCACGTACTTCTTGCTTTCTGGTTGCTTGGTAGGGGTGCACCGGCGTGAGGCCCTGGGAAAAGAGCGGGAAGACATCCTTTTAGGGTAGAGTTAAAGAAATCGGGAATGGGATTTGCTTTTGCGACTGCAGCCAGGTAATTGGCTACCCCCAACCCCTAGCTTCCCTACTTCATTGCTGTAAGCCTTAAATTACTTACTAATTCTAGATGAATTATGGAGCTATATTATATGCTCCTAAACTACTTGGGTTGATGGACGTGTTTGAATTTTCGGGGGGTGTGATGGGTACTCCTACAAAATAGCTAACATTTGGGGGGCTTGGCCATTCCCAGTGTGCATAGTGCTGGTCAGCTCATACTTATTTTTTAGGTCTCACCGCCATTTGCCTTCTAGGAAATAAGTTGCTAGGATGTGAAATACAGGGCAGAAGTGGGTCTGAGCTCCAACACACATAATCACTCTTTCGAACTTAAAAGAGCATATCAAAGGACAGCACTTAGCTTTGCAACGAACCTGCCTCCCAGCTATTTAAGTAATTCAAATAAATTAGAGCCTGGTAAGTACTAAGAAAAGTATCCGTGGGCAGATTAGTGTTTGAGTGTTAAGTTGGGGACCCCAGAGCAAGTTCATGAATGTCTAGAGAATAAGAATTCTAAGCTACCTACTTAAGGTTTAATAGCATCAAAATTAGCAGTGTATCAGAATATGTTTAGAATGGAAGTGTTAACATCAAAGATTGTTTTATCTTAGATAATGTGAGTTTTCCCCACCCTCTTTTCTTGTGCTACTTCTGGCAAAACTGTAACTTTAAGCAGGTGCAGTTTTAACTGGTAACAGGTTTTAGTAAGATGTAATAGTGAGCTGGTTGGATAAACAAAATGGGAACTCATATTTTAGCTTCTTTAGCTCATATAGAACTAGGAATAATCAAATATTAAGCAGTTATTGGAAGCTTTCCCCAACAGATGAAGATAATTTCTGCAATAACTTCTACAAATAAATGATCTATTAGAACATTTCCTCAACAGAAGGTGCTATGCTTTGTACCTAGGATCTTCTGCATGTAAAATATGGGCAGCAATTCAGTAGGTGATGAGCACACAATACATTTGTAAGAAACAGAAGGCTTGCTTTAACAGATGAAATCCTCTGTGTAGGCTTGGGTGAATTAGATCCATAAGTCAGATTCAGCACTTGTGCATCCACTGATATGACCAGTGTTTTTTGATGAGTAAGGTTGCTCACTTGGGTGACATGTTCACAATGGCCTGGGTTAGGGAAAATATGCTGCCATGGGAATAGGAAAAAATCTGAGGTACATGCTAATAATTCATATTTAGCCTCAAATTTGAGCTTCAAATTTGTAATGGGCTTACTAAAAAGTGAGTCACACTGAACTTAGAACTTAAGACACAAACTTAAGACATAATGCCACAGACACATAAGAACATAATTCCTGTGTCTTGCATGTTAGATTCTTTACAGTAGTGATGGAAGCCTCCTGGCTTGTGGGACTTACCTAATCTAACAAGCTGGTGTATTCGCCCTCCAAGGCCTCAGATGAATCTCTTCCCTGTGACTTCAACAGTTCAGAAGGAGGTATTAGAAGGAAAAGTGAAGAAGGAACAGTACTGCTGCACACCCATTCAAGGCACACTCATGCAGGCTCCATGACTGAGACTCCTCACTAAATAAAATTAAGGTTTCATTCTCTTTGTGGTGGTTTTCTGACTTTGGTCGTAGCATTTATGACTTTCAGGTAATGTATCCCTTTTTCTTGGATGGAGAAATCACTCTTTGGATGGCAGTGGTTTTATGAACTTTTATACTGCCTGAAAGTTAAAGCTCTCTAAGCAGTTGATGACATATCTGCATGCAAACCATTTGTAGAGATATAAGAATCGGCATAAAGATTCTAGGGAAGCTTCTGGTGTAACAGGAAAGTACATACTGAATTTTAGTTCTCAAGTAGTGAAGATATTTTGCAAAAATCTTCTGCAAAATGTTAATGTTGCATTTTTAAAAGCAATGAGGTAAATGTATGCTAAATGTGACTAATGAAGCCAGTTTCCCTCATTTCCTGCTGAATGTTCCCTATTAGAGAAAGTCATCCAGTAAACACTGCACAGGGGAAGGGAAGCTTTCCTGACAGACTTGCCTCCTTTTCCCTTTAACGGATGCTGAACCCTCTAGCCATCCCCTTAAAAGAACATTTTTTTCCCAGAGTGTCTGTGGAATACTTGCTATGGTCAGCCAGGAATCTATGTAATGGACATGAATAAAATGAGAAATCTTATCAGATATGCCAATTCAGCTATAAAATGTTAGATATAAAATGTTAACTTTCTAAGTTTACATCTTTTGCTGTCTGATGCTGCTCTAAATTGTTCTTATTTACTGAATTTCTAAAGTGTTTTTACATGATCATTTGACCTAGTTTTACCCCATTCTGCTTAGCCATCACTCTGAAACTTTAAAGGATAGGCCAGATTGAATTCTGACTGTATATAAGCAAGGCAGAAACTGTGGTCATGTTCTCTCTCCTCTAGCTCACATCCCTGCCCCAGCCTTCTAGCTCAGACCTAAGCTGTTTTGAAGGGAAAGCCATGGCAGCTGCCAAGGAACCTATCAAAAGTGGCTTGCAGCCTTCCTACTGCAAAGAAGGATGGAAGCATAGGTGTTAATTTACTGTGCTGACAAACATTGCAGATGGCACTCCATTGGCTTCATTAATCAGGCCAATTTCTGAGGTCCGTTTCCAATTTTTTATTCATATTCTTCCTATTACCCCTACACTGAACCTGAGGTAGCGTATTTAGTCTCCTCACCTTTCCGTTATCACAAGTGATGTGATGGTAGGTTGGACTAAGTCTGATTGGCCCAAAGTTATCCAGTAAGCTTCATGGTAGAGTTGCAGCTGGACAGCCATCTGAGAGGGATGGTTTAATGTGGAGTTGTGTGTTGATCAGGGGAGTGAACCCACTGGTCTCTATTGGCCACTTCCAACTCTACTCTTTGATAATTCTATATTAGAAGTAAAACTAAACATTTGAACATGCATCTATACCATAATTAGAACTGTTAAAGCTCAAAGTAATTTTGCAAATAGTATTAGACTGCCCCTAGTATTACCAGGATTCTCATATCAGGCCTCATTAAAGTGTTTGTTATGCTAATGAGATGCTTTTTGTTGTAGTTCCTAGAACAGAAATACGGCTATTTCCATTGCAATGGTTGCAAGACCAGATGGGAAAGTGCTTATGTATGGTGCATTTCTGGAACCAATAAGGTATAGTTAGCATAAAAGTGGATAATTTGTAGAGGATATACTTTAGTAGTCAAAAGTGTTTAACTAGGGTGGAAAACTGGTTAACAACCGAAGTATTTCTCTAACCTGTTGAATCTTTTGTGCCCTGTTTACAGCAAATAGCTGTGCTTTTGTCTTTTAGATACCACATAATTGTTTTGTTTTTGGTTTTTTGCTGCAGCTGACTTATCAAAACCTAAGCTTTTTTGTAGATGAATGCTGAAAGTGTAGGCTTTAATAAATCTTAGACCTTAAGGTGCCATAAGACTCGATCCTTTGACTAGAATAGTATATGCAGTACCAAATGATGTAGCTCTCATTGCTTGTCTCATTCTGATTTTTATTAACATTTCTAGTGTCAAATAGGGGAAGAAGAGAGTTTTCTTGTTCACTCGTAACAAATGCCAGTATTAGAACTTCTATTGAAAGTTGTATTTTGAAACACTGAATAGAACTATTTCCTTTGACTAAAATATCAAACACAATTTAAGACATGAATGGGAAATCTTAAATATACTAGAATCATTTTAATACAATGTATTCTTAGGGGCTTAATCAGTAAAACCCTTAATTTCTGCTCTGGGTCAGACTGTAAACTTGGTTTTCTTAGTGAGTGGATAAATCTATAAGAAAATCATGTGAGACAGGAAAATTTGAAATTACTGAAATTTTCCATTCTTGGGGGTTCAGGGGTCTGCTAATGGCAACAACCTTAATTTTCTTAGGTTTACTTTAAACAGCTCTGTCGCAAATGCCAGAAGAGCTTTAATCCTTATAAAGTGGAATCGATTCAGTGCCATGTAAGTAACACTTCACCTAAGATGTATTTAGCAAGTTAAAATACCAGCATTTTAGTGTTGAAATAATGTCTTGTAAACATCTGTTTCACTTCCTTTGCTGTTATGCACTAATGCTGGCTATAGGGACAACTGTAAGAAATTCCACAAACAAGCAATGCAGCTTTTATCTCCTGCAGCAATTGACTTGCATAGCTGCATAATAGATGTGGATAAAAGTTTAGATTTTTGTAGCATTGCCAGTGGTGCTGTGAGAATCTAATAGCTGGATCTAGCAGCATTCTCTTGTATATTTGATAACAGGGATCTTCCCAGGGCCGAATTTCCTGTTTATAAAAAATGGATAAACCAACCAACCAGATTGGTCACAGGTTTGCCAGTTTGTGCCTTGATACTGCTCCATTGACTGCTTCAGTGGGTCTCTTACAAAATTGTAGGGCCTGGCAACTATTTGGCTCTCCTCAGAGTAAATGCATAGGATCTGAGCCAAAATGACCCAGTGGATACAGGTGAATTTGTCACCCATTTGGAAAATAGTATTATAGAAGCAAAGGTATAGTGTTAGGTTTTCCTAAGCGAGGGGACTGTATAGGTAAGGTATAACTACAGTGGACTAAGTAACTTTTATGAAGAGGCTTTAATTTCTGTTTGCTAATTCAAGTATGTTATCCCAAGATTTGTTCAAAGACTCGTTGCTCCTGCCCCCAGAAGAAAAGACACATTGACCTCAAGAGGCCCCACCGTCAGGAGTTGTGTGGCCGCTGCAGAGGCAAAAGACTGTCCTGTGACAACACCTATAGCTTCAAATATATTGTCTAATTTCTCCTGATTCCTAATGTGTGCTGTTCTTGCATTTGGCACTATGCACTTTGTTACTTATTTCATAACATGGGTTTGACTTTAGGCTTCTGACCTGGCATTGGATAACGGATTAAGGATTTTTGTAAGGGTAGGAAAAACTATTTGTAATGTATCCATTTACCTTATAATAAAAATTGAATTCTAATTATACTGTAAGTACTCCCTTTAGACATATGGGGAATGTTCAAAGTGAATGGGAGAGCTAATATTGAGGTAAAATAAACATGAGGAATTGGAAGTTTAGAGATTTCTGTATAGTAAAACTAAATTAAGTAGAAGTATATTCTTTAGGATACATCTTAGGAAAAAATAAACATTGGATACTGGCTTTCAGAATGTTTGTAATATTAGTTGGAGGATGAGCTATCGTATGTTCCATTATGACTTTCTAAAGAGATGAGGGAGAAAGAATAAATCAAGCTCTGCAATGGAGAAAATAATCATTAAATGAAATCAAAGCACAGTAATTCTAATGTGAAGCTCTTTTGCCAAAACTAAATGGGATCAAATGTCTGAGCACAAGCCATTTTCAGATTAAAATGCATCAATATCCATTTGTGGCCTCAAGCTGTCTTATAAGCTTGGAAATGACTGCAATGGCTAGACACGCATAGCATGACAACCCACTGTAGGTAACTTTGTGTTCATGTTGTACAAACTTAGGCTGTCCTAAGCCCCTTGCCAACCAGTGGCTTTTCTTTGGACTCGTACCCGCATTGCATTGTTGGTGTTGTCTGAGCTTGGGCAGCTAATATCCTTGTGAGTACAGGAAATTGGCATGTGAGCCATTTGGTGTGGAGGGAGGGAAGTGTCTGCCAAACTCACCTGGTCCACCAGTAATGACAGGTGCCCCACTAGTGCCCAAGCAGCATGCAGAATGACTCACTGGCTTTATGTCTTCTGTAATTACTTCATACGTGCCACAGCCTTTTAAACTTTTTTTAGGCATTGCAAGTACAGCAGGCACCAACCATGGACAAGCAAATAGGTTCATTTAGTTTACTTTTCACTCTTCTTGATAGTGGTCAAAAGATGAGCTGTCAAGGAAAAGCTTAGTGCAAGTAAAATCTGTGCCTGTAAAATAGGGTGGAGCCTTCCCCATCTCACGAGACCTTCTGGGCTTTTGGTTTCTTGCACTCCTACCTTTCACCCTCTCCTGAGACTAGGTGATTGGGAAAAGGAAAAAGTGCCCCTCACCACATTTCCACAAACTCTTCTAATACCTGTAGAAAGTAAGCCGCTCTGGAAAATGATTCAGGCAGGGCTATAGTTTAGATGGGACTATATGGATTGCATACAAAGAAAGTTCACAGTTGTAGTGTAGAAAAGGCATAAGGAATCTTTAGCTAGCAGGGGATACTAGATGAGAGATGGGATGAAGGAGGGTGGGGCAACTCATGAAGAGCCTGATGTTGGGAAAACTATGGTTGTACCAACCCTTGATAACTCAAAGGGTCTAAATAGATCTTTTCCTCTCCTTGCTTTCCCTTGACAGCTGTCAAAATGCAATGCAAGATGGATGTTAATAAGTTCTCATAGATAAGTTGTACTGGATCCACTCGGCAAACAGTATAGATCAACTTCACCTTCAGTCAGATTGTAGGGTTTGATTATGTTATATCTTTATTAGTATTTACAATGGTCTTTTATTTCTCTGAAGCAAATCTAAACTCTGAATCAGGAATTAGCATGTTTAAATTTTTAGAGACTGGTCGAAGGGCCAGCATTGTAGTTTCTAAATGAAAGGTTTCTTAATATGCTTCTATAACATAATATATAGCAGTAATGGTTTCACTGTTATAGAAAGCATGTGCTCAAAATAGTGCATGAAACTAAAAAGGTCTGTGAATATTTCTTGCAACTTGAGTTCTTTCCTCTATCATTCCAACTAGGTACCTTAAGTTTTCCCTAAATAATTAAATGTTTTATCTCAGAACTGTAATGTCAGACACACTCATGAGATATAGGACATAATTTTCAAAGCACTTCTATTCTCCCCACCCACCACTACCACCTTTATGATTTTTTCTGTGGTTGTCTGTGTTTGACTTGTAGAAGTGGATTTAAAGATTTTAGAAGCTTTAACACTGTAGAATCTGGTATGTAGCATCATTTTGTTTTACTTGCTTGAAGCCACAAACCTTGAAGATAGCCTTTGCAGGCGAAGTCCCATTGACCTGAGGGGACCTGTTCTTAGAGAAAACAGGTTTAGGATTGTGTTGTGAATGAATTTTGTAGAAGAGGGCACATTTAAATCGGATGGGCAGTTTAGCCTGAACATGCGTGGTGTTTAGAAATTCATGAATCAGCAAAACTTGGGTTCTGACTCAAGTTGTCTTGCACAAAAATTTGTGCTTTTCCCTCCAAATATGTATATGTATATGATGCATATACATATACATCGATTGTGTGTATTTTTAAAGTGTGCGCATTTTAATCCCACTGATTAAAGTGTATGCATATTTTTCAAGAGTTCACATATTCAAATGAGTATGAAAAAAACAGTTGTGGCATGCAAATAATATTGCAAGTTCAGCCTGATCAACTCTTAACACACTTGTGCATAAATGAGTCATAGTTTGCTAACTTGCTGATTCAGTCCAAGCCTGTGTTTAATCTGAAAAGTGTGAGCTGAGTAAATCCTGATTTAAAAAAAAAAAACTAAATTTTTTAAAGCACATCCCTAGTGCTGAACTAGACTATGTGCTGAATATTGCCTTCTGCCAGGGCTTTGAACAACCCTTATTCCATCTGAGATGAGGTTGTGTCTTTTCTTCAGCAGTATCTGATCTTGCCTCCTAGTTCAAATCCATCTTTTCTTTACCCAGGCGGGGGAGGCATGCTTCTCTACATGTGCACATCTCTCCTCCTCCCCTATCAGAAGACTTGCTTTTGCTGCTTCCTCTCCCCCCAACTCTTGCGGATTTTGATTACAGGAATTTTTCTGGCTGCATAGATGGAGGGAGAGAGCCTGCATATGAGTGGGGCTGTGGCTACTGTCTGTCCAATAGGTGGAAACAACTAAAGGAAAAGCAAAGCAGCGCAATGCCTAGTGGGACTGAGGCCTGCAAAATATTTGTATCTAAAGTTCCTGAGTTCAGAGTTATGGCGAAGTCCAACCAAGCTCTGAATCACTACTAGTTGGGGCCAAAGGGATTTGCAAGCAGGGAATTTATTTTTCAGAAGGCTGTTCTTCACTGTATAGTCAGTTCCACATCTGTAAATAACCATACCAGTATTAAGCCTGCATTTCTGCTCAAGTGCATATATGGTTACTGACCTTTAAAAAAGGCCATCTGAGATGGCAGCATGACTGACTATTCATAATCACAGCTTTTGCTTCTATTAGAAACACAAATAATGCACATTCTTTGCATGTCTCCCACAACAGCAAGTGCACACACTGTGGGTACTGCATCATGTTAATGTGCCCAAAAACCGGTAGTTGCTTTTGAGAAAATCCTAGCACAGCAGTGCCTCAGAAACGGAAGGGTCTCCTATTAACATTCTTATTACTTTTAGAGATGCTTTAAACATACCAAATATGAATCAGCTGTTTGCAGGTAATAACCTTGATGAACAGTAAGCATGTACACAGCACAAACTGAAAAAAACTAGTTTTAAAAAGCAAAGAGGTGATAACTTCTGGCAAAGTTCATTCCAGATCAATTAGAACATACACAATCATGTTTGTATATAGGTATATATATTATAATGACTTTTATATTTTAGTTAGATAATCCTGATCAAAATTTCAAACAAAATGTACTTCACAAAACCTTTAAAGTGTATTTACAGAGTAAGTGACACAGACTATGCTGGAAGAAAAGTGTCTCAAATGTGCAAAAAGATTTTCATGCACTCATTTAACATTTGACAGCAGTAAGTGCAAGAAAAAATCAAAGACTTATGTTACAAATAAAATTATTTAAGAAATGAGAACTGAATTTGAATTGTACTTAACATTTTCACTGTTAAAATCCAAATGTATGTTAAATTCCAAATACATGCAATGGAGCTTAAAAGAATTTAAATTAGCAATGTGATGTTTTCCTATAAAATGGCAAGTTATGCCAGACCAGCCATCATTAGGTAATATAAATATATTCATAAAAGCAACCCTCTAGTAAAAAGCAGCCAAAATCTTTTTTTAAAAAAATCTTCCTTGTCCATTCATAGGTACTTTGGTCTTAATAACAGACCTTTTGCAACAGGATGTAGTACCTTCCAAGACAGTAGCCTAGCAACATCAGGAAATGTACTTCATAGCAGCTTGAGATTTTTTCCTCAAAAGATACAGTAATATTTAAATTACAGTGTACATTAAACTGTAGTTCTTTACAACCTCTTTCATATACACACAGGCTCTCAGCTTTTGAACTGACAGTCTTTCAGTGTCCTGTCACTAGCTTCATTCTGCCTATTTTTAAACTTGGTCAAAGGAAAAAAAATGTACAAGATTAAAAAACAAAATCCTTAAGTGAAGAAAAGATTGCACTTTTGCCATCCTAACATAACTTTCTCGAAAGGAAGTCTTGTACAGTGTAGTAGTCTTTGGTATGCATGGAAGTCACTTCTTCAGTAGTGAATTGCAGTTGCCCAGTGAAATGCATTGTCTGTGCAGCTCAAAACAAAGGATTCTATGCTACCTTTGTCCTTACAGTCTTGCTACACACTGAAAACTCTGCCCAACTCCTTTTGGAAAATGTAAAGGTAACAAGACTGACTACAACTTGACCAAGTCTTTCTAAGGCCAAGAAGGCACAGAACCACCTTAGCCCAGCATGGAAGCAATCCCAACTTGAATGGGAAAGAGGGCGCAAGGCTTTTGTCAGAGACTTGTGCCGGAAACATTGGAGTCTGGAAGAAAAGTATTGATCACTCGGTAACTTTGAGCTCTCCGAATCATGTCCCGGATCTCTATGTTCAGCTCCATCAGTTTAGTACAGATTTCTGTCAGGCTTTGGTTAGAGCCCACCAGTGCATAAGTGCCCGACTGCCCTAATGTCTGGTGCCGGAAGTAAATATTCAGTAGAGTCTGGACCTCATCATCAGAACTGCTTCCAAAAATATCATTGGGCCATAAGCTCCTGCAGTAAAACAAAAACATAAGCCATTGTTTTAATAGGCTGAATGCTATACAAAGAATAAGTTCCTTATAGTCAACGCTTCCTGTAGTTGCACAAGAGTCATTTTGTGTAACTTTAATTGAGATAACATTCTTGACCTCATTAGTTATTTGTTTGCAAGGGTATAAATGTAAGGTGACAGTTAAATGTTCTCAACTTGTGCTTATTCATATATATGGACTTGTGACTCCACCCTTACTCCCGAAGAAACAATATTGTGGAGGCAACTACAAATAGAAAAACAAGTTAAATGGGAGGTAGGGAGACAGCAAAGGCAACAAGTATCCAACAGCCTGCTGCTTTTAGGCAATTAACATAGTTCTAGTGTCGGTTCTAGAGCAACGACTTGTCCAGGGAAAATCTGTTGTGTCAACTCACAGTACTAGTATACTTGTGATTGCTTACACCAATGTTAACTGCATAAATGCAGAGACTATACTGGATACTGCCCAAGGTATTTATGCAACAGGCTATGATGGGAATTCTCAGCCTGACACTCAACACTGAACCTCACTGAACTAAGCTAAGCTGAAGACTGTAAAATCTCCTAATTATGGGCCAGAAACTAAACAGAAAAGAAAGGGAATGGCTCAAAGGTTCACATCTTACTAACTAGGAAAATTAATTCTTTGGTCACTGTTAAGCACCATTGAATGTTAATAACTTAAAAGCTATGGGATCGGGAAAGAGCTAAATAACACTGGGAATGAGACTGCACACTGTCCTCTGACCTAAAACATGGAGGACTCAAGAAGAAACCATTCCTAAGAATCTGTCAAAGCTTGATTTTAGAAGAGTTTGAAGCGGACAGCCACAGCTCAAATAAACAGGAGAAACATCTTTGAAGTGCAAAGTGTATTCATGCTCTCTGCATTTTGGAAAGAATTTCCTTTAGCAATCTCATCTAGTTAATGAGATATGAAAGCATTTCTCCACTGAAGATTGGCTATTATCCTCGAGCCATTGAGTCTGAATATGTTTTAGCATTTTTGAGAACAGTTTTTATTCTGCTAACTTAATGCATTTATGATACAATCCTGTGGCCCATATCCTCACAGTAGATCTAAATTGAGGCACAGTGGTGGCAGGTCTCCTTGCTGGGAAGATGGTGTGGAAGCTGGCATTGTTCTATCTATGCCAGTTATAAGGGTAGTTGAGTGTTCAGTCTTCAAAATCACAGCTCCAAAATCACAGGATCTCAGAACCGAGGCTCCAGAGAATCCTGTGATCTCCCAGACAATTTTGGGAAGCCATAGGACTGTACTTTTACTGCCTTTCCCTTTTAGACTTGGGTTTTGTAAAAAGGTGTATGCTAGTAGGAACTTTTTCCATTCAAGGCCTGCAAAAATTAATATATGCAGTACTAAGGCAATGTTTTTTTTATCTTTTCACTTCAATGGTGTATGCACAATCCAAGTTCTTAATAGAGTGTGCTTTAAAATCATTATACCAGTAGATGGAAATAATGTAGGGATAAGGAAATGAATATTATACTTTGGCATTATCTCTGACTTTAAAGGGGTTCGGCTAGGTCAAACAATTTAATCTAAAGCTGCCTGTCTGAGTTTAGCTACAGTTTTCCTTTATGCATGTTTTCAAAACTACAGCCTTTTCAGAGAGAGAATTAGAGGCCATATCAGTCACCTAGCTAAATGTTACCTGCACTCTCTTATTTGATATAGAGCTTTTCCAAGCTCATTGTTTTTCAGACACTCCAGCATGGACTGAATAGCTACTTCTGTAGAAGTGAACATGGGTTCAGAAGTACCACACTCTATAATCAATGGTTCCATTGCAATGGCAGCACTAGCTTCCTTAAGGTTCTTCTTTAACTCACTCAGCTCTCGTGACATGTTCAGCAGCTGTTGAAGAAAGCAGAAGTATATTTATGAATGCACATTTTGCCCTACTTGATATTAGAATTATAAAATTAATTAATGGGCAGTAACAATTCCCTTTTTTCAGCTGGGAGTTTCATTTTTCCGCAATGCATAGGTACAAGATGCATATGGAACTCAATTTCTGAGCACACTGTTGTTTTGATAGTCTGTGTGACTTCATGTTATGATTAACATACTTAGGGATGCAAATTTGTCATTCACAATGGAAATAATTTCACTTCATTAAAGCAGTATTATATTACAGCTGTAGTAGAATATGTATAAAACACACTGTTCTTTTCACCTACCTTCTTAGCTTGCCTTCAGTTTAAGGGACATCTATATTAATGTTTATATTTTTGTAACTAGTTCTCAGAATGTGGCAGGATATGGATAAAAAGAAAAAAAATCTTTCAAATACTCTGGGATGAATCCAGCAACGATTAATCATGACCAAGTCCCATTGAAATCAATGGGTCTCAGTCATTTAGTTGCACTTAAATTCCACTAGTCTGAATGTGATCTGAATCTCAACTGGCTCTTACTGGATTTATACTACTGTGTATATGCAATTTACAACTGAGGTGGGGGAATTACGTTATGCAACCCCTTTTTTTGATAGACCTACGTTTTTATTATAGAAACCTGATACTAAATTTTTGTATTTCATAGAATCATAGAATCGTAGAGTTGGAAGGGGCCATGAAGCCCCCTTCATGATTTACTTAGAGTTAACATTTAATGATCATGAGACACTGCCACAATAGTAACTAAGCTAGATCTCATTTTTTTTTTAGAAGAATTGGTTTTAGAAAAGGGCTACCTACAATCTTTAAATTCAGAGGACTATATGCATCTGCAGCAGGGAATATTTGATTATGCCCTAATACAAGTGTTTTTCGTAGTGTTTCTGCATGACCATTTTTTAAGCCAATGTCTTTCCACTTGATTATACTTTCACTTCTGGATGCACAACTTTGGGGAAAGTGGCTGCACTTTCCAAAAATATTAGTGCCCAAAACTTATGTGGTAGTCACATGCTCCTATGCTTGCTGCTCCACTTTTGGAGTTCTCATTGCTGCCACCTCCTTTTTTTTTTTTTTTTTTTAAAGAAGCAGGAAAAAAAGTACTTTTATAACCTTCATCTACCTACCATTTTGTTTTATTTTATTGCTTGGCTATGTACAGTCCCAAGTAGTGCATTAATGCTCATACCACCAAATGGCAAAGAGCACACCTATTCTATTATCCAAAGTATAACCCTGCCACTTCAGGAATCTTCAATGTATACATATTCCTCTGAAACAAGATATTCTATATGCACACACACATAGCATGGAGGGCTATATATCATGCTCTTAGTGCTGGGATGGGAGCTTGTAAGCATAGCACACTGAGGTGAAGCATGCTTTTTGGAACATGCAGCAAGACCAGCTGCTTATTATAAACTACCATGCACTTACTGAAATACTGTTATTGAAATACTGAACTACAGTGACCTTGGTTCAAACACCCACTTTCTCAGCCAACGGAGTTGATAAAGGCACATGGGGAGAGTAAAATTGTATGTTGCTTTGAACCCAGAGAGGAACAGCAGCATATAAATGTAAGCAAAATTCTCCTTTTTGGTGGCTGAGTCTTTCCTTTTAATTAAATCAAAGGGATATTTATGCATTTTGAAGTTATCATTCATGATTTCAACTAAGTGGCCTCCATTTAAACAAGATAAATTGCTGAATGAAATCAACAACACACAAGAAAACAGCAATTATTTCAGCAAAAGGCTTGTGTCTTTTTGCTACATACCTCTGGCATTGTACTAACTTCGTGCACTTGTCCGATGAGTTTACAGTACGACTGAAAAAGCAACAACAACTGGAAGTGCAGCTTATATAATCTCTGGCACAGTTCCAATTGCTAAAGAAATAAATTGTAAAGGGCAAGTTATTAAAAAAAAAGCAACAGCCTGACTGTTCCATAAGATGCTTTGGGAACAGAAGTAGAAAACTGGGTTACAAATCAATGCTACAAAAAGACCAAATTGTCCCTACACATGTGAAATACGAGGATATCATGAGAAGTGTGTGTCATCATTGCAACAGCTGCTTTGGTTTCACAAAGTGACTAAGAGGCCAATCCATGAAAGTCCTGATATCAGCAAGCCATTGTCTTTTGGCTTCAGTTCCTCACCTTCAATATGAGAATAATGTTAACCTATCTATAGGATTGTTGTAAGGCAGGGATGGGGACCTGTTTTGGCTCAAAAGCTGAATTGGTTCTGGGGGGGGGGGGCATGTTGAGTGGCCTTATACACCCTTTGCTGGCATGTGGCCTCTAAATGTGATTGGGCAGACCTCATATGCACATTCATACTTGCACTTATTGCTGCTCTTCTGCTGCAGTCTAGCTTTAAAAAGCCTTCACTGGTACCCATTTTAAAAGCCAGATTGCAGGCGGAGGGGATTGGTTTTTCAAGGTAAACCCTCCCCATCAGTTCTTCCCCACCAATGGAGGCTTTAAAAGAAAACCTAAATACAGTGTGGGGGTGGAGGAGCAAGGAACCCTTTATTTCTGATCATACATAAGGCAGGGAATGTGGCAGGTAGGATGAGGGACCTTGGCCTGTAAGCTGGGCATTCCCTTTCCCACATATAAGAAATGTAAGATATGAATCTCTTTAAACACTCAAAAGTGCCTTAAAATGTGAATATTATGTTGTATGGAGATACATGTCTCTTTCATGGTTTCAGCCTTAGTAGCTGAATACTGCCACAATGAATTTTAAATTCTACACATTTTCCTGAACACAGTTTGCATCAATTTTACAATCTAGTGGTGGCATAAAATGCAAAGAATGGAAGAGTTGTACATTTGGGCCAAGTGATCACAAAGGCTGTATTTTGATGTCACATTAAGCCATGAAATAAGAAGCAAGCCTTGCACAAATCCTGCCCCTTCTGTGTTAGCTGTGAGGAGGCATGTGGAAGGCACTTCAGTTTTAGTAGCCAGCACATTTTTGTTTCACTCAAAATAACTTCAGCCCAAATAACTATTTATAATTTTATCTATGCTTTGCTTGAAACAAGCCAAAATCAAACCATGAACTATAATGCTATTTTGTTTTGACAAACCATAATTAAGATTAGATTAGTAAATACACAGCATGAAATTGAGGCTGACTTCATTTCTGTAGAGTCAGTTTAGATGCTACTTCTTTTACTGTATCCATCATTTTGGCTTTTTCCTTCACAAGGGGACTGAGGATTTTGACTATTAAATAAGGCTGACTTGTGCTCATATAATCTTTATAATTCCACATTGTATGTGACATATTGTATGTGACAAGGTCAGAATGTATAAATACAGTAAGCTACATTCAAGCTCTTCAGGGAACTCTGAAATAAAATACCATTTGAACATGTATTACTATTATCATACATAGCTTCAATAAGGAAAAAAGACAAAGAAAAAAGGGGAAAACATGCTAAGAGTTAAAACAATGAACTAAGATGCCTTAGTCCATATTTGAATGGACAAAGAATATGAAAGAACATTTAACTTACTGCAAGAGATTCCATTTGCTACAGCAAGCATGGCATAGGAAAAAGGAAAGGAAAGAAAGTATAGTGTCAGTGTAATGCATGCAATTGAAAAAGCACAGCCATCTTTACTAGTCCTGTCAGCAGTATTAGCATGGCTTGTCTTTACTTGCTAAGTGATTCAGAATGTATCAACTGCACAACATGCAAGGCACCAAAAGCTTAAAGACTTTAATAATTGTTGCGCTAAAATAATTGCTGCCATCATCTAGGGGTTTGAACACAGCTATTTCTAAAAGCCAGTTTTAGCTATACCAAAAATAGAAGGTTGTACACCTTACAAATATACAGCTGTATATGTAAAATAGCTATTTATATGAGATTATTCTCTTAAAGGTTAGCCATGACCCTACAAAATTACTCATGGCATCCAAATCACTAACACAAATAAGGGTGGAAAAAAGCTCTGTTAGTGGTAGCAGATAACATACTACATCCTTTTTACTGTACAGCCTTGATCCACAGATACTCTTGTAAAGCAGCAAGTGATACAGTGCAAGAGAAAGCTCCTTTCCCCATGCCAAAGAGATGTTACAGAACACAGGAAGCTGCCTTATACTGACTCAGACCACTGATCCTTCTAGCTCATTATTAAAAACTAGCAGTGCCTCTGTTTCGGACTGCAAATACAAAGGTTGAACCTGGTAGTTTCTGCATGCAAAAACAGATGCTTTTGCACTGTAGCACAAGCCCCCCACAGACTTTTGGTAGCTGTTACTAGCAAGGGTAAAGGAGCCAGTCCTTGACTAAGCCATTCCCAACAGCTGATCAGTTGTGTAAGAGGTGAGTGTTCACCATCTGTTCAATAGTGTGTCTGATTCCCTACATGCCACTGGCAACACCTATTTCTAAGGCTGCAGGGAAATATATGGGACAGTAACTTGTTTGTGCTTTAGAATCACCCTCACTAGATGAGATTCATGACCTTCAAGCATGAAGAAGAGGTTGGTAAAAGCCTGAATGCATATTCATTTTCACCAATAGTAACAGTCCCTCTGCTCCAAATGTTGCTACTTTGCTATCCTTGTATTTAAACTTCTCAGTTTCACAACTGGATTATGCTTTATAACTAGCTAAAATAATTGTAGTTCTTTACCTAATTAGCTTCCCATAATTCCAATATACAACCCTATTGTATATTCTATAGGAATATAAATAGTTTTTCTTTTATTAGTAAGTACTAAATGCTGAACAATCTTTGTTTTATACTTAATACAATTGGAGAAGAGCTAAGCACATTCTGTTGACTCAGAGAAGCTTATTATAATATTTCAAGGGTCAAAACGTGCTCATATCCATCATTAGTTCCTGCTCAGTCATCTTAATACCTCTTGGATTGTTTTTTAAAAGATTTTAACAGTGCAAAATGGAGACTGTTCATGTGCATAAGGAGCTTCACTGACTTGCCCACTTCCAGAAATGAGTGCTTGGGGAATTACCCATGGAAGTGCTAAATTACCATCGTGCAAGCAATGAAGGTTGCTTGGCACAATGAAATTAGTAGGACTGGCTGTGTGCCCAGCAGGGGTCTGATAATGGAAGGAGAGAACACTTTTAAACGAAGTGAGGATCTGCAGCTGCTGCCAGCCTCTTGGTCACATGTGGGGCTTAGAGATATCAGTAAATTAAGATGGTGATCAGCTGCAAGCCAATGCTTCCCTCTGCAGTGTACCCAACCACCAAATGGGGGGTACACAAAAAAGGAACCAATGTCCCCACTGTCTGGTAAGCTAGGAAAGGTGTTTAAAGAACAGTGAAAGGATGGAGGCAGCAGTGGTAAGCCAGCAGGAAGCCATGATGAAAAGCCTCAGAGCAGGAAGCAGTCAGAGAGAGGGATATATATATGGGGGGGGGGGGGGCTGAGAAAGAGAAATGACGTGAAAGAAAGAGTGTATGTGTGATAAACTGGATGGAAGAAAAAAAAAGATGAAGTTAATGAGTTGGTGGGCAGAGATGGAGAGAGAAAAAGTTTGCTTTTTATGGAATATGTTTTTGTTGATGCACAACTCTTTGAGTTAAGAGAAGGAGTACTGGAGTTCCCCTCTCCCTGCTGCTCAGTCTTCTAGGCAGGTGGCTAGTCTTTTGGGACTAGTCATGCTCTCATGGTGGCAGTTTTGCAGTGGATTTCTTTTAAAATATGTCCAAGCACTCAAAAATTTTTTTACACCTATCTATCTCATGAAGAACATGGCAAAGGGGACCAAAGCACTTCCTCCATCAGTTAAACTACTACAGGTGCTGTGGTTGGGTCCAGATTTTCATGAGGGATCCAGTAAGTTATAGTTCCATGGAAGTGAACCTTTCATCTGATGCAGCTTTCCCTTCAATGGAAAATCTGCATGAGTCAGAATTTTATTTTTCCGAAACTCTTAGAAATACAGGAATAACCTCAGATTTAGAATCTTCTAATTATAGGGCACTATAGTCTCTGCCCCTGCCCCATCCATAACTGCCTCCATGATCTAGTTCAGGAAGTGCTTTGCTTTCTTTTCCTTTCTACAATTATATTGAATATTGTAGAAGATTAAGAAAGCCAAAGAAGGAACTGTTAGTTCTATCTGACAGCTATATGAAATATAGTTCTGCCTCCAGAAGAACATCATGCCAAGGAAAGGCCAGCCTGGTCCCTGCTTCCATCAAATAGAAAAATGAGAGAGAAAGCCTCCCTCTTTTCTCCTTTCTCTTTCCACTCTCCTTTGTGTGAACCATCTCTCTCGTTTCTAAGCCAAGGGTGAGACCTCTTTTCTTCTACTGATGTGAGCTATTTTGGGGCATGTTTGCCCAAGAAGTGTGATTAAAATAAAACAAAGAGTATCTAGGGGTAAGTGACCTGACATCAGAGCTTGGTGATAGGGTGCTTCCAGGTTTTGCCATTAGTGCATTTATACTGCAATTTGTAAAATTGTATGGGGGACTCAGACACCATCATTTCCCATTCATAACCTCCTGTGTTTTCCCACCACACCTTTTTTCCTAACAGGAGAAAATCCATTAAAGGAAAAAGTAGCTGCAACAATGCCTTCTAACTGGTTGCACTAGGCACCCTTGGGAAGCACCCCTGTACTGGCTCAGTGGCCAGTCTAGTTTCTAACCATGTATTATGAACTCTTCCTAAGGAATAAAGATGCAACCGTGTTTACAGTTAGAAATGCACTGAACACTATTTTGAGGTAAAGGGGAGAGAAAGAAAACCTCCCGAAGCACTGAAGGCAGTGAAGTAGAACTGAGGGAATAGGCAAGATTCCCCCCACCCCCACTTCCATGGACACCAGTGTGGGGGAGGGGTTCCCACCAAAATGCTTTTAGCTGTAAAATGTACCCAGCAACAGGCTTCACAGAGGTCCTATGCATGTGATGCACAGAGATCATAAAGAACTTTATATTCCCAAATGTCATGCAGCTGATATAATCAGGCATTGTGCAAGAAAATATGAAGTCAAAAAGAGGCAAGAAAACCTGCTGTCAAATGCGGAACTGTTTGTTAGAGTTTGTCTGCATTAATGTGCATACATGTCAAAAAAGCATTCAATAATTATCAACTGAATTTACTTTTTAAAAATTAGTCAACAGCAGTGATGAACTGAATTCTTTCTGAAAATGTTGACTGTCCTGAGGAAACAAATACAACCCTGGAAGATTTCCTTGATTATGCTATGGATTCAAACCTACAGCCCCTTGACATGAGAAAAGGCTTTGAAAGTTCAGTTTAAAGACAGGAACATGTGGTGGAGTGAATGGTTCCACAGGACCCTTCCTTGATGTTTCCAATGTTCAAATTGACAAAGGGAATACAAGGCTTACAAAATTTCAGGACCAAAAGAAGGGGGCACCAATAGCACCAATTCTATTCATGCCTACTAAAAAGTAAGCCCCACTGAGTTTACTGGGTCTTATTCCTAGGAAACTGGATTGCAGCCAAAATAAACCTTTTCTTAAATATCAGAGAATGCATACTGGCAACTACTGCCAATAAGAGAATAATGTCATATCTTCATTTATAGGCATTGGGACAGTACAGTCACAATTTCAAAACTATTCTTGTACACAAGTGAGATTCTTTATGAGGATAAGTTTAGATTCTGAGATAAAATTCTTCACATAAAGTTCAGAGGAAACCATTTACTGATCTAGCAAGAACGATTTGTGTCAAAGGAAGCCTCCTTGAATGGAATTCCTTATTGAGCTGGGTCCTACCACTACCAAAGGATGCTCCATGGGAGTTAAAAAAAAAACCAAAATCCCTTCAGGGCTGCAGGTGTGGTGACTACAGATGAGTCCATATGTGAATACATCAAAGAAATGGTTGCAGGGTCAGATTTACAGGAAAAATGCAAATATTTATTTATTTGGGATATTTCTAGGCCGTCCAATCACTCTGAGTCCCTGGACGGCTCACAACACTTTGAAGACATCAAAGCTAAAATAAAATTGTAAACAATTGCTAAATCACTGTCACCTAATTTACCGCCTTTTGTCTTTCAAGCAGTGCGAGATAAACAGAAACATCCATTTTTAATTTACTCTTTCCTCCTTTGCAGAACCACAACTGTCTCTTCATTAATTTTCAGTTATAGCAGAAATGGGAGAACTCTCAGCACACCAGATATGCTTAGACTACAATTCCATCATTCCTGACCACTTTGCTGGGGCTAATGGGAACTGGGATCAAAAAATATCTGGAGGCCTAATTATCTTCTCCCTATTATTAAAAAAATAGGAGAAAAATGGAAAACTAGCAGTATTACTAAATGTGGGCTCTGTACAAGGTAAACAGAGTAAAAGTATGGAATCAAAGATCTAATGTTTGGTGCCAAGGTCTTAAAGCTACTTGTGCTAACTTTCCTTTATTCCTGTATAATGCATATGGCCAAACACAGAAAGAGAACCTGTGCAAACGGAGAAGAGAGATAATACAAGAAAGCAAGATAAACCAGAAAACAATTTAGAAGTTCAAAAACAAAGAACACTACAATTAAGAAGTTAGGATAAAAGGACAATAACAAATAGACAAAGATGAAGACAAACAAACAAAATTGACCAAAGAATCAAAAATCAAAAAAAAATCTCCAGCCTATAAAACAAAATATATGATTTTGCAATACTGCATGCTGACAGTATTTCAGACTATTTTTTTACTTCCAGATCATGAAAAGAATCTGTCATTATCGTAGTTACTGGTGTCACCATATGCTACTACATACTTGTATTTTCACTTGCTTCTGTCTTCTCAGAGGAGCTGGTAAAGAATGTAGCCTTAAGCCACTGGACTAAGAAAACCACTTTCTTTATGCACAATAACTGCTGTAACAATAGTCTGAACTACATCCACACCAACATACTGGAATAGGCAGTACATTTGCATCTGGGCTTAACTTTGTGCCATGGCATGGACTTATAAATCGTAGTGGGTTATTGCGTCATACAAGCCCAGTCTCTCTGTAGTTACTCCATGGTAAAGACAACACACTCTTCACTTGCCCAATGGCAACTTTACTACATAAATTTCAGGGACAATTTAGCAATGAAAACAGGTGCCAGGCCTATATCATAGAAAATATTAAGCCCTGATAAAGTATACTGTCACTTCAAGCCTGTAAGTGCGAATCTATGACAGACCAATGTGGTGGAAATATAAGCCACAGTGGTTTGGTGAGTGATGCAAAGCCCTGATGAGTTTGTCAGGATGGCTTAAGTTTGCGTCTTAACCCATCCTGCCAACCCATGGCTTTTAGCTCTTCTTGTTTCACTCATGATGGGCTCTTGTGCTTTCCAAATGTGAATGACAGAACCCATTGTGGCTTTTCCCCCAACTGTAAGCAAGTTTCTTGGCAAGAGCAACAAAGCTTCCTTTCTGTTCTCATTAGGTGGCTACCATGTGGCCCCCAAAGTGCCCAAGTGGCACTAAGGCGTACACAGCAAAAGCTTATCCACACACACAGTGTTCCTGCAAAGATGTTTGAGCTTTTTTTTTTTTTTTGGCAATTCAGACTGTGAAAGTTGGTTGTTAAGCCATAGCAATTCTTCCTTGTGAAAGAGGCAACTAGTTCACCTATTTCAAAGCAGGAAACTTTGGGACTTTTGTGAAGGAGCTAGTGTCTCCAAATCGGGAACATCTTGGGAAGATGCAAAACTCCCATGTATTCAGTTTATGGGTATAATTCCTCTTTGACAGATTTGCAGCATGCTCAGTTGGATATGACAAAGAATAATGGGGAGAAATGTAGCTCCGTTTCACTATGCTTTACAGTTGCTGTGATACCAGATTGTAATTAGAATTTGAAAAAAAATGTAAGACATACAAAAACCTTGCATGTGCTTAAGAAATAAGGCAGAATAATGCAAAAAAGAAAAAAAGAGTGCTTTATTACCTTTTCCTCTGAGTCTCCTGGCTGACAAGTGATAACACCATCTCTTGAACCCCCAGCAAATGTTGCCTTGCAGTTTGCCAGCCACTAATTTTTGAAAGAAAAACAAGGGGGCATCAGTACCATGATCAGCAAAGTGCTTTGAAATTTCAGGTTGACAGTCAGAAAATGTTACATTTTTTAAGTTGTATTTTTGAGGAATGCAGCTAGATTTTGTTAAATTGAATTTTCAGCAATGTTTGAACCATATTAATGGTGAATGACTATAGATGAACTATGAACTATCAATTATTCATATTTTAGTACATAACAATCCTAAGCAAGTTGACTCAAAAGTAAGTCCTACTGAGTTCAAAGAAACATACGTCTAGCAGATATGTTTAGGACTGTAGCCTATGTTTATTTTTAGGTTTTGCCCCACAAGAGAAATAGTCGAAACACACACACACACACACACACACACAATTTCCAGAGGGATAGTTGTGTTGCCTGTTACAGCAAAAGCAACAAAAGAGTCTTGTGCCACATGAAAGTTGAAGTTAATACAAAAAAAAAATAAAATAAAGCAAACCTGCTTACAGAAAGTGTTGCTTCTTTCCTGTTGTTATATGTGTCCAAATATTCTTGCAGTTCTAAGACACTGAATTTTAACTTCTCAAGAAGTCCACAAGAGAGAAGCTGAAACATTAAAGACATCATAGTAAACACTAAACTTTAGTTTTCTCACTGAAAATGAAAATCAAAAGTAGAAATAAGTCCCACTGAACTCAATGGGACTCTTTTCTGAGTCAAGGTAAATAGAATTGCACTGTAAGTGAGGTTGCTGGGAGGACCTGGGAAAATCACATGGGTATTGCCTGTGTTCTCTCCAACTGTCTTATTTGTAAGCACTTTAGGCAATGAGACAATGCATGCAAATGGTTCTTCAAAGTCTGTCAGAGCCAATTACCAGTCATCTAATATGTCTAAGGAACAGAATCCATGATGCCACTGCTGTATGTTTAGTTTCACTGAATACCAGTGTAAGTATACACTATGATCAGAAATCACGATACCACTGATTTCTCAGGTATAGCAATCTATGTGCTGAGTTGCCACCAATATTTAGGAAACCCAGGGAATGGCATGGAATTCAGTTGCTGAAAAGAGTGCCACATATGGAAAATGTGTGCCTATACAATCTTCTAGTGGATACTTTCACGGCTGTCTTTGTGGAATTTAGAACTAAAATCCAGAAAAGTAAGATTAATGATTAGCAGGAGACTGGATAAAGTGAGAATTGTGTCATGTGAAGAAGCCAATGAAGTGGTCGGTGTGTTGGATTGGAACCCAGGAGATCTGGATTCTAGTCCCCACTCAGTCACAAGCCTCACTGGGTAGCTTTGGGCTAGTTACTGACTTTCAGCCTAAACTACCTCACAGGATTTTTGTGAGGATAAGACTGGGGGGGGGGGGGGACGATTGTGGAATTTCCTGAAGGAAAAGAGGTAGGTGTATAGCCCACCCCTTCTCTGTCAGGGATCCCATATCTCAGTTTCAGGCTTTTAGTATGTATGTCTAATATGTTTTCAACTTTTCCTCACGTTTTTACTGAAGCTATTGTATGATTATGAATTTAATGCCATGTTGTGCTCTGTAACACATTTACAAAGAATTGAGCCACAAAGACTTAAATCCTGTAAATAAATTGTTCCAATTAAACATACTTGCTACATTACTATTATTCTTGTTACTAATTTTATTCCTGTTTCACTCCACAGTTGAAGCTCTCAGTCTTTACCCAATTTAAGCTGCTTTTGCTGATCATGGGATGTGACAGGCAGCTATTACATCACTAGAGTTTATTCCATGAACCATGAATATCTTACAAAGTTTTCTACAGGCTTTGGAATTTTCACCAAATGATACCCACACACTCTTAAGGGCCTTTCTTCAAAACAATGAGAACTAGACCCTTGTTTTGTTTTAATTAATGAAAATTGAGATTCTCAGGAGACAAAATTCTGCGATCATAACATGCTACGTATTTATACAGTCTCCCTATTTGTATTCATACAAAACATTAAAGACAGCTAGGGTAGGCTAAAGCTTTATTGATGCTTTATTTAAGGTTTATGTGCTACTACATATTTCTAGAGTATGCTCCAAGTCTATAAAAATTATGATCAACTTTTACAACTTCACATCTCTACTAGTTTTCTATGTATGGCACTTCTGTATGATAGGTCAAGTACCTATACTCACAGTTTCAGCATCTACAAAGAGGGTAGGGCATTCTGAACATGATGTCAGCATCTGAGATGAGCTCACAAACTTTGAGCCTATGCCTCGCAGATTGTCTCCTAGGTAACTGGCAGCATCACAAGTTAGAAAGCAGAATCTTTTCTGAATATTCTGTAAGAAAAATCATGCCCAGTATTTTTCAAATCTGAGTACTAATTTACTGCATTTGTTCAGTATGCATTTCTGAATACCGAAGAGGAAAAACAAATACAGCTTATGTGCTTAAGGCTATTAACTGCTGTTATGGTTTGATTAAACTGTTGTGTGTTCTGCTTGCTAAAATATTCTCACTTATTTTGTGATTTGCTCTCTTCTTTCCTGTTAGACTGAAACTACACAGTAGTTCATCCTGTTTTGTCCACAGCAATAACCAAGAGAATTATCTGTCCATTCTGGTCATTGTTTTGTTAATATCCAGTGTCAAATGGCCTATCAAACAATGTAATGAATGTTCCAATGCCAAGTCTACAGGAGAGGAAATCACAAGAGGCTTCAGTGTGTTTGGTTTCTCCCTCTGTTCAGAATCACTTGGCAAGTGTGCTTGTGTTTCTTGTACAGTTACTTTTTAAGAGGACTTTTCAAGCCATCTAAACTTGGGCTTCTGGTTACTGGAAATATTTGGTAATATTGCAACGACAGTTATGGGAATTTATTCTGTTGAAAATCAAAGCACTGTTATCAGGGTGTGCCAGTACTGCAAGAGGAAACAGTGTTTGCTCTCTTGCTAAGTAGTGTTTTTTTAAATTTCACTTCTGCTAAACAAAGCAATTAAAATGATGTGAGCTAGCAAACTAAAGCGTAAGACTGGGATGAAATGAAAGCGATCGTGTCAAAGTTGCAGTTAACAATTCTTGCAGTGAATGGAACATCTGAAGCATGAAGGTTCTAGCAATAGACCTTGAGATAGGCACCAGAGGTTATGTGTGAAGAAAGAAGGGCACACCTAGAGATGAAAAGAATGAGGGGTCAAAGAAGGGGACTCTGGGAAGGGGGCTATTATCCATTTAGTCCTGAATCTGGCAGTCCAATAGAATGTCCCACCAGTCATTGGGTTACTGTCTGACACGAAGCCTATTGCAATAATAATGTGTAATCCACAAATACAAGTATGTGGATATGTAGTAGTCCAAATATGTAGTCTGGAAAGTTAAGAGTCTAGACTATCTCCTGATAAATCCTGATAAGAGCTACAAAACATAATCAGGACCTGCATTTAATGTTGCCTGTAAAGACTGTTTGAATTTCACCAAATTATTGATAATGTGGGATTCCTAGAATTATTTTCTTACCTTAAACAGGGAAGAGAACACATGAAAAGTATATACTGCACAGGAACCATCAGAGTCACACATGAGCTGGTTAATATGGCTACGCCAGGCTTCTTCTGCATCATCACATGCAGCTGGTTGAAATGCAGCCAGGATAGCAGAAAAGAAGGGGGAAGGGGGAGGTGAAATATTCCTGTCACCATCACCAAAACTGGAAAAAAAGTCAACCAAAAAATTCTACAGTAAGTATAGAGAAACTATGTGCTGGTTTGTGCTCATTCATACAGTCTTAATGAGGGTAGAACAACCTTCCCCAACCAGGTACCATCCATATGTGTTGGACCACAACCCCCATAAAACCCAGGCAACACAGCCAACACATCTGGAGTGTGTTGGGTTGGTAAAGGCTTAGTTAAAGTATGAAGGTCTGAGAAAATGGCTTGACCATACCTTTAAACCTAGGACTAATATGTGACTCAAAATTTTATTTATACTGAGAGTTTTCTAATGTGTCCCTATTTTTGAGCTGATGTTCAATCCTGTTCTTGGTTTTATTTTATACATTTGATTTTAGTACTCTAAACCATTTAATGTATTCAATTTTTTGCAAGCTATTTTGAATATATTTACAAGGAAACAAATTTAGAACTTTTAACATCAAGTATACATATACCTGGCAAGTGCATATTGATCCAATAGTCTGTCACCCTTTTCTTCAGTTTCTGTCATATCTAGGCTAAAACTATCACTGTATTCAAAAGCTGCTGGGAGTTCATTGGTAGAGCCAGAGAGATCATCCTCTTGTACTGAGGTATCTTCTTCTTCAGCACCTTCAGTCTAGAGGGAATGGATTGGTTAACATTTCAGTTACATCATATCCTTAACAGTAAAACTGATACACTTCACAATATTCATGAAATAATAGATACATTGTAGTTTACCTATGAATCATCAGATACTGGCTTGTGTTATTTATTTTCAAAATACTCTTACTCAAAGGGCTGTTACAGTTAACCAACAACAAATATGTAAGAATAAAATAAATATTTCAGAACAAACTAAAAGAAAAATGTAATCATCAGTATCTTCTAATTTATTCTGTAAGTCCAAATAGCAGTCCTTTCAGAAAGCCATCTTTCCACAAGGTAGTCATGATACAGTGAAATAACTGAGTGCAATCCTATGCATGTTTAAACAAATGTCCTACTACTGTTTCTGTTTAAACATGCATAGGATTGCACCCAAGTGACTGAGTTCCAGAGAAGCATCAAAAAAGCTCTGCACCTGATGTGCAACTTAACGTGTGCAAAAGAGAAATCACAAAGCAGAGCATTTAATTTCAGAGGAAGGCTTATGAGAAAAAGTTGTTCCTAAGGTATTAGGATCCAGGCTATGTAGAGCACCTTGAACTGGGCTAGAAGTTAAGCAGACAGTGCGAAGCAGCCAAAAATAGGTGCAATGCAGCCAAAATGCATCTAAATTCTTGTAGAGTTGGTTACAATAATTTAAAAGGACGACTGCTGAAGCAGCATAGCATCATTATTGTAAATTCTCCATCAGCGAAAAAGAGATACTGTCTGCCAGCAGACTCTGAAAAGAATGCATTCCTGGCCAGTGGTGCACTTTCAAGCCCAGCAATGAAGCAGAGTCTGGAGGAATGCCAAAGTATCAGAGGGTATGATCCACACTGTCCTTAGCTAATAGACACTATTAAGAAATGTATATATTGACAGTATATTCCCTTAGTATACCTGTGTTTAAAGAAAAATTCAGCTTGCTTTCTCAAGTGAAACCTCAGTAACAGCACTCTAGGAGTTGAAGCTCCTGAGAACTTTAGTAGGAACTTCTGGAATGGCAAAGTCAACTTACATATTTACAGTGCCTAGAACCCAAGTGTGATTAATTCAGAATGTATCCAAAGACAGACCTTGCTAGTGAGAAGTCATGGTTTGTTAAAGGAAGTTAATCAAGATACCTTAAGTGTTATTCTTTGAATAATATTATGTGAAGTCACACACGTGGGATCATGCTTGCACAGATAACAGATTAGGACATTTCGGAAATTCTGAAGCAAGAGAGGCTTACTCAGTCTAGAGCAAAGCTTCTCTTTCTCTATACATTATGCACAAGATGGAAGACAGGGTAAGTGTCTCATTATTTCTTTATTCCCTCCCTGCTGCATTTCCACAGAGGTTCTGTTCACATGATGCCTATCTCCTGACAAGGATTGAAGGAAATGTGAAAAAAGGTCTCAGATTAAATACCCCTCCCACCCTGGCTACAGGCAATCCATTTGAAATATCTTGCTCAGGACATTCTTAACTAAGATAAGCTTATATGTGATATGTAAGATTTCCTCCCTGGTAAGTGAAATTTGTTGGGTTTATATTTAGCTATAAAATGACTTGGTCCACACTTTTCAAACTAATACCAGAACATAAATATCCTTCAGTTTTTTGCCACATTTCTGAAAAAAAAGCTTGCAAAAATGTGTACATTAAACAAATTACCATCATAAAGACAATACTTTAGAAGAAAGTGCTTGTAAAATGCAGGTGTTAAGGAAAATTGCATACACAGTATATTTAAATTGTGTAGGTTCAAAAAATCAATTGAAAAAATGACAGAGGATTCTTGGAACACATTAAAAGTTAGCCAAAGTATTATAAGTTTTCATGCACTATATTTGCTAAACACAACTATCCTGCAGGAGCTTGAAAAAATGCAAATATTATGGAAAAGAAATATCCATACTCCCTCCTATTGATGTGGCTCAGGGTCAATATACGTACAACAGGATTCTCTTGTCTCTGCATTATCAAAGGTGTCAGTCTATATTTGTACCTGGTAGTTTGATCACACTCTAGGAATTTACTGAAGAATGTGTTTTCTGTTCCCTGTTTCCTGCCAGAAGGCTAGTTAGATGCATCATAAATCATAATAGAAACATAGAAACAGCGCGAGTCAGAAAGGGCCTCCTGGGCCATCTAGTCTGAGTACAAATCTGGAAAACACTGAGAAACTAAGTATCTGAATTTTGCATGTGCCTTAGGGCTGGAAAAATCTATCAGAACCCTGAACAGTGTCTCAACAGGAATTTCCTGACTGTTAGAGATGGTAAGATTTCATAGCAGGATGCTGCGTACCTTCCAGCTACTTAATTGTGCCCAAACTAGGACACAAATGTTTCTTCCTTCAGAGTACAGCTACAAAAAGCAAGACTGCATTCAGCTAGACCCAGCTGCTTCATTGCCGCTTCTGCACTTCCAGATAGTTCCACTGTTGCTGCTAGGTGCTGAAGGCAACATGGGGAATGGATCTAGAATCAAGCAGAAAGGGCAAGGACCTACAGATTTCTTGGATGAGATGTTGGGGGTGCTAAGATTTGGCCTATTCTCAGGGATTGTAGGTTTCTCAAAGTTCCCCCTTTTACCAGTGCACATGATGGAGTCCAACAGTTCCACCACGCCAAAGGAAGTCTCTGGTTTCAGATTCTGACAATGAAAGGGCTTGAATAATTACATCAGAAATTAATTTGATTCTTCCCTTCCAATCTCGGCTTGTTGAGTTGTACTGGAGTTATAGGATACTTCTGAATTTCCTCTGAGTTTCACAAGGACTACTTTCAGAAAAAAAAAATCAGCAACCTCTTTTGTATATATAGAGAGCTCACCCACATGGCCTTTTCAGATCTGACTAAATACTGCTGACAAGTCCAAATGCAAAACAATTCCTTGTTTGGAATAAAATCCCTTTATGAACCTTCAACAACAACAAGAAAAATCAATCTTGGCTATACATAAGGCAACCCAACTCCTGATTCTCTCAGACAATTTCTGTTGTCATTACTGCCACATACTTATTTGTTCAGTGATTAGTTTTATCCAAAGCACCACCCATTTTCTTTGTATCATTTTTAACTAATTCTCTATACCAGCCCCAGGCCAACCTTGAAACATAAAACATGTTTTCCAACACATTATGGTTTTAGCATAGCTGTCAACATGTTCCATATGCAGCACTTGATCGTTCAGTGTCTCAGAAAAAAAGATCTTGTCCTTGGTTTGAGTTACAGAATGCTATTAATATTTTTGAAATGAAAGCATTTCCCCCAAAATAAAACTTCAGAAATAAGTATCTGGTATTAATACTAAGCTTTTACCAACCTTTTGATAATTGTGTCCAAGGCAAGCTTCATTTCAGGCAGCTATACAGAACAGCATTTAAGTTCTTTTTTAATTTACCAAAGTCAGATTATTACTGTAATCAACATTCTGAAAGTAGACCAAAGAGGCAAGAACTGAGTCCAGTTCATGCAGCTGCATAATAGAGCTCCCACATTTAGGAGAAAAATGTAATGTATGCTTACACCCACAGGGCAATTTTTCTATTGCCCTATTAAAGTTCGTGGAAGAAAGAGGTTGGCATTTCCCAAACACTGTTCCTTACTGGTCATTAATTATTGCTGGACATAGTGTATTTAAAATGTAAATATTCACTTTGAAACACTAAAATGAAACCTTGTAACCAAACAAGGAAAAATCCCTTTCTCAGTTGCATAAGAAATAGTTGACTGCAGTTCATTCACCTTAGAACCTTCAGACATCTGGAGATTATTCATCTCAGGCAAAGAAGCATTAAAACTAGAAGTTCTGGAACTGAAAGGTGGTGGAACTGCTGAAGCTGCTTCACATGGCGTGGAAAGTGAGTCAATGTGATTTGTGTCCTCAGAAGGAGAAAGCGTCATGATCTATTAAAAAAGGAATAAGATTTAGACTAAGGGCACAATCTACTGGGAGCTTCTCCTGTGCAAGCCACCCATCACTCCCATTAATTTGCAATGGTGTATGCATGGATTATACCCATCAAGGAATCATTTTTCCTATAAATAGTCTCTATACTTGAAAATATTGCAGCATTTTCTACCAATGATCACTGAAAATTGTAAACTTGTAATTCTGTTATTACATCATAAGATGTCTACGTAAGTCACAGAAGAAAACCAGCTTCGAAATTCTAGAAGTTATTTTTTTCTTCCTTTGAAGGTGTTTTACTGAAAACAGAAGCTTCATTTTCATAATCACATGTCAAAAGAGTTCAGATGGACCAGTTAACCGAGTATGACATACAACAACTCACAAAAATAAAGCATCACTGATCAGATCAGACATTTCCTGTATTTAGAGCTTGCCTCAAACCTTTTATAATTGCTAACAATGAAAAGAGAAAGCAGTTAGAACATACTTACCTACTTAAGGTCATTTGAAATCTGTTTGAATATAGAACACCAGCAGCTACATGTTTAATGTCCCATACTTTCTAGCAGCCTATAACTGTACTACTTACTAGCTCTGATTGCTCCAGGATCTGACTTGTTGTTAGGTCTTCCTCCTCCGATGACTCATCAGAGTCTTCATGGTTTATTTTGTTTAGGCTGGGTGTACTTCCTGAAAGTTGGCTTTCTTCCAGAAGCTGCATATCGCACTTGTCCAGACTATCAAGAGAACGCCTGCGTACACCCCAGTTGAAATTGTCCATGCTTTCGCCCTGAAATCACAGCATTGGTACGTTTCTCTCTACTGAGCTACTAATTTTCCTCAGTGAAAGGTTTTTTTAAAGCAACATTTCATAAGTTGGTAATGATTTAAATAATGTTTTATCCATAGGGGAAAATGTTTTCTATAAATTACCAGTATCTTAAAAAAAACCAAACCCTGAAGAATATGAAACTGTATGATGAAAAGGGAATTGACAACACAGTGGTTATCCAGCCTTCTTCAAAAACCCTCCTGCCTCCCAACCTTTGGTCTCTGAAGTGTTGTACCAGGCAAATTCAACTTACCTCCATATGGCTACACAGATGATACACTATAAAGACGTTGAGACACCCCCCACAACTCACATTAAAAGGTAAAACCCACCATTCCTGGGCAGGGTTTTCATTCTTTTGAAATTATCAGGAGTTATTTAAACAACATTTTCTTCTAATTGCTGTTGTATGTATTATGCTTAAGATAAGAGCATAACAGCAAACTACAAGTAAAATGTCTGGAGTTTTTGGTACTATATTTATGAACACAGGAGCAGAATTAAGATTGATGTGAGCACACTTTCAGTTCACCATGCACAATGTAAGGTACCAAATTGTCAGAGCTTTTAGCTTTAATCTGGATTGCACTGTATAGATTAGAAGTTATTTTCAAGCTTAAAAAACATCATTTTTATAATGAGCCAAGAGTTTATTTTCAAAATTAAGTTTCTTAAAGTCATGCTTTATTTATACATTTTATACCTGGTGAGGTCATGCAGTGAGATTTTATTCTTGTTTACTGAGGAGTAAATCCTGCTATATTCAACAGGGCTCACCCCTTAGTAATTGTGTTTATGATTGCAGCTTCAGTCATTAACATTCTGATAGACATGCTTGATTCTGGGTAGGGGTTGTAAGCATTTGTAGGACTGTCATAGCAGTTACAAATAGTTCCCTGCAGGTAGTGCTGAAACAAATACACAACACCAAGTGAAGATTAAGGAATGGAAAATAGCAATCTAGCTATGGGTTTTAACACGAATTTGGCTTCTGGAACAACTCCAGCTCCCTTGGCAGCTTTTGAGAGGAGAAACACACTTGCACAAATAACTGCTCGTGTTAACTTTCTTTTCATGTGAACAGTGTAACAGAGAGATAAATGTGCTGCATAATTGCTCTCCTTGCTTGTGATTTTTCCAGTTCACAAAAATGGTACCACAGTCTAACATCAGTAAGCCACTCATGTGAATAGCATTTGTGCAAGTGACCTGGTGGATTATTATGGGTATTGATGTGTATTGGTGGTTTATTGGTGAGGTGCCGCTTATTAGTAACTGGATTTTTGCAGGATTTTAAAATCTTTTATTACACCTTTTACTTAACAGTTTGGAATTCCCTACAATTTGACTGCATTTAAATGTTTTTTTCAGCACTAATTACAATGGGAAAAAGTGGTTATGACAGTCCATATGTAGCATCTTACTAGAACTCTCTTCCTCAACCCAGTCTCTTCCACTGCTATTTGCGAAGTCAGAGCAGAGGAACAACTACAGTGCTGGTGACTCCTCTCTTCCATTCATTTGCCCTTCTGCTGGTATTGCCATAGAATTTAGTCTGGCAGGATTCCATAAGCAACACCATGAAAATTCTAGCTACCCCCTAAAGTGCTGTGACTTGTCAGCAGAATGCTTGTTCAACAGGTGAATGCTACTTCCTCATTGTTCCCGACATGGCTATTATTCAGGAATCAGGTTAAATGTAATCTGAACTGGAAGAGTGTTCTTTCATAATTAGCCTGAATATCAGTCTTTATCTATTAACCTATAGATGGATCTGTCTAGCTATTTCCAGTATATATCAAACATTCTATGATACTCTGAATTGCTGTAAACTCCCCAGTGAGCTTTGGCTATTGCGCACTATGAAAATGAAATAAAGAAAATAAATACAATTGTGTATTTGGGTTCTGATTCGATATAGCCTAATTCTTGCATTATGGTCATGTGAAGTATCATATATTATGAGGTATTCCAAAGTTGATCAAGCATTCTATTAATGTGCCACATATGTACCCATATATACCCAGTATGTTATATACAATATCCAGTACATTTAAAGGACAAGTCACACTGGTTTATTACTTGAAAAATCCACATTACTTAGGTGGATTTGTAGGCCACATGACTTCTAGATTTCATGAATCTCACCAATGTTGAGATCAGTCAATCCCACTCTAGTTATTACAGTAGACATAACATGTAAGCCAGCTCCTAGTTCTTTAGAATGCTAAAACATTTCTAAAGCACAGCATGAAGTGGAAACCTCCATACATGTAAACAAACACACACAGATACTGAAAGAGCACAATATATCACAGGCTACAAACAATGCATTATATCTACTAGTATGTGTGAGTTCAAACAGCATTATCTTACCTGAAGTTCCTGAATAGCAGATATATCAAATAGGAAACAAATAAAGAAAAGTATTTGTAAACACACTTATGTTTAAACATACTCTTTTTGTTATCTGCCTTACAATCTAACATACTGCAATTAAACTGACATTTTATTCCTATCTTTGATTGTTACAAAAATTTAAATTAACACAATAGTGGCTTTCGTAGCCTAACTAAAATATGACATAACTACATCTGGAGATCCTGGGGTCAATCTAAACAGCAATTAATCTTCATATAATAACTGGAAAATAAGGTACTAAAAATGAATTGGTTAGCCTATACTTCCTGGCACTGTTTAATTCATTTAGGTGCACAGAAAAATCAGATCTACCAAATCTAAATTATACTTTTAAATTAAGAAAAGGAAGCTGCGATCCTATCCCTACTTACCTGAGAGTAAGCCCCACTGAACTCAATGGGAATTACTTCCAAGGAAAAATGTGTAAGACTGCACTATAAAACATTATTGTGTCTTCTCTCAGGTCAGAAGTTGCTCCCATATTTTTATTTGTTAAAAAGTTAATTGTTAAGGCATTTCAGGGCAAAGATGTGAGACTCAATAACAGGAAATGCATTACAGCACTGCCTAATAATGTTGCTATTGTTAAAAGTGAATGTGTTTTTCCATTCTATAGCTCAGTTTTAAAGGCTGTGTATCTCCAAGCTGAGAGCAAGCCTATTCTCTCTGATGTATAAGTTCTGATCACAGGTTATGGGATCCTGGAGTACCCAACTGTACTGAAATCTGTATGAAATCTGTTGTGGTTCACTTACTTGGAATAACTGTATCATTTCAGAACTGACACAGTAGATTTAGCCCTGAGCCTATCAAGGTTAAGGTGAAATCTTACCAGTGTGCCTACTATTACTGCCCTAATTCCTAATAAGTGAATTACAATTCCTCACATACTAGTGGCTAGAGAGTATTAGCAATTTTTGAGACATAATTATATTATTACTACTACTATCGTCAGCCTTTTCCACATGCACAGCCTTATGCAAAAAAGAAAAACACATAAAATCATGAAATTAAAAAGAGTGTAATAATATTTAGAGCAAAGTAAATGCTTTAACATAGACTGCGTTGCCACAAGGAGACATAAACGCTACAGCATCTCCCACATGTTCTACACATTAAGCAAAATCATGCTGTAGAGTCCTTCTTCCACTGTTCCATAGGAAGAACAGTTTTTACTATTGCTCTAAAAATGCTACCTGTACAAAGAAAGCTAGAACTTCAAGTGAAAAAATAGTATCTGTCAGGCAAGGGGACACTTCTCATACAGTACTGGTGTGTCAAAAGCTGCTTTACCCTGACACAGATGATCGTCCATTTAACCTGCTACTGTGACAAGCAGATGTTCCAAGGCTTTCTCATCCCTGCCACCAGAGACTGAAGGGGATTAACTCTGGACAAGCATATCTTCACTACTGGGCCACTCAAAATATCCTGTGGCTTTCATCTGACCAGAGACCATATTGTTTAAAACATTTCAGATTTCTTGGAAGTGTTCTGCTCCATCAAGCATGCCTTTAAAATGCCCCAAACTTAAATGTATTCCAGGGAACTCAACTTCTTTTGAGTTCAACAGAATTAACTTCCAAAACAGAATTCTACAACCAAAAGCAGAGTAACTCAAAGACAAAGTACTATACTTTTGTCTGTACATTTTGTCTATACACTCACTATACATTTACTGAGCTACACTCAAATGCCTAAAAGCATCTAACAACAATTTTTTAAATATTTGATTTGGACTATCATAATGTTATCATTCAGAGCCAAATCAACCAGGCAGTGTTTGATGTTACTACATCACAAGGGATTCCAGGCAACAGCTGCTAATTGTACCTTCCTGCTGCATTTTTACCCTTTGTAGTTAAAACTTTGTTTTCGACAAGTAACACTGCTGTACTGAGATGCAATTTTTAGAAGGGGCCTGGGATATCAAGTTGTCTCTCACAGCATCCTCCAAAGCACAGATCCCCCTGTTGGCCTGGGATTCACAACCACAGCCTTCCCTGTGGCTGGCTGAGGGATGATGTGAATTATAGCTCAACACATCCAGAGGACACTAGGTTGGGGAAAGCTGTGCTAAATGGCATTTATCTTTTGGATGGTAGGAAGAGAAAGGGAATAGACTACATAACATGTGGCACAGATGTACCCACATGGGCAAGATACTGCCTGTCCAAAGTTGCTCTTCTTTACTTGTTGACCCTGCTTCCCCTCCTACTCATTCACTGCCCCTTTTTGTGTGTAGAAGAAAGTGGGACATGACATTGTTGGTATATCTAATGCTGACTCTTTTTCCAGTTAAAAAGAAATAATTATTCCCAGAGGAAAATCTACATTATTAGTAAAATGCTTAAGAGAGAAAGAAACAAAAGAAAATAAAAAACAGGAAGTCCTTTGCCCTTCAAGTATATGATGTCAACTGAATAATATGCTCTTGCAGCAACTCCACTTAAAGACAAACTGACAGGCTTTTACCTGCCAAGACCTGATTCAAGGCCCCCAGGCTTCTGTTTTTCTCCTACAGGAGCTGACAGAATTGCTAACAGATACAACAGAGCAGTAAGTGCTCTGTGCCTTCAAAGTGTTTATGCTGCACCAACATCACATATGTGCATGGACATATATGGGCCTAAGTTTAGGTTTTTGGATGGTCATTGATGAAATTAGGTGATTGTTTTGTCATGTGATGTGTTCAGGCAGTTTAAGGTCTGTATTCAAAGTCTGCATTCTGCTAACAATTGGGAATTTCAGACAACTGGATGTTCTGAATCTATTGTTTCATTTTAATGGCTGGAAAACTTATTTATGTAGTTCATTAGATTGTTCAACTCTAGCCTAACATACAGTTTCTGTAATAATTGAATTATGTCTTGGGTAACAAAAAGAATCAGGGAAAGAGGGTTATGCTACTTGCCAAGAGTTATGCTACTGAACTGATGCTGTGTAAACCCTCTGTCCCCATAAAGGTTCATGCAAAATAAAGTGTACAATTGCTCTGTTAAGCCTTTCTTCAAATATAAAAATAATCTTTACTGCTGAAAAGTGTTAAAATGTGGTTTAGCCTGAGGCAAGAGCAAAGTTCTTTCAAAGAGAATGTACTGTACCTCCCCATCCTCCAGCTCCACGTCTAGGAAATCGAAGTCCCTAAAGACTCTGAACTGCTGCTCGCTGTTTGAATCATCCATGTTCTCTTGCTCGCGTGCTCCGTCCTCTGAAGCCACCAGGCTTGTCTGGTGCTCAATCAGATCCAAATCTCCACATGAAGAAAAAATTACCTAAAAAAAGGCAAGATTTTCTTTTCACAACTTGTTCTTCTGTGCTCTTTTCTGTTAGTAAAAGTCTAATGGGCTATTCAGAAGGCTGCGTTTTCAGTACACACCTAATTCCTTCAGTGGGTATTTTTAGAAGGCTCTTTTTATTATTTATGTTGGACAGGTGCCTTCAGATTAAACTTGTACAAAGGCACAACTTGGAGCTGCAGAAACACGTCCAGGCTACCTCCTGATGATGCTGTCTTTAGTGCTTCTGTGCATTTATGGGAACGCAATTGCAGAAAGGGCATGCAGGAAGAATATAACCAATTCAAGCACTGAGGCTCTCAGCTTTGCCTCAGCCCTGCCTTTCTAGCTGTATTTATGCATGGATCATTTCCATGCATAGATCTCTCATGCTCTGCCAAATAACTCTTTTTCATAGCTTACATTTGGCTGAGAAATATCAAGCACTGCTAATTATGAAAGAGTTAGACCATGCCATACTAATGGAAGACAATGTTTAGAAGTAAACATCTAAATTAATTATGAAGGAAAATCTGAAGAAAATCTGAGAAAAATTGAAGGAAAATCTGAGACTTACTGAAGGGTTTTTGCTCAGGCCAACTTCTTGACCACAAAGAGTAAGAACATGCACCAATTTTTCTTTTGTTCTTTTCTTTAAAAAAGATAGAAAATGTTAATCAGTGTCATACACATTTGTGTTCTAATAATGGAGAAAAGGTATTAGGAGAGGGATATTAATGAGATCCACAAACTCCTCCACTTGATTCCTCCCAATTCAGACAAATCATACCACCCCCTGCCAAGTCTTCTAAGAAAAAGTATCTGTGTGGATTGGTACAAAAACTAATAGGGTTCAGTTCACTCTGGACAAACTAAATTTGACTACTATAAAGAAATAGTCTAAAGTAGTGTGGTTTTAGTAATTATTCCATTTAAGCTACTGGGTGTGAATTTTACCTGAGAATACTGTGGCCTCTTCCAGCTAACAGGAACAAGGACATTGGAGTTAGACCCAGAAGATGTTGAAGAGGTACTGCGTGTGACAGGCATTATTCTAGGTTTTCCATCCCGGCCTGAAGAACTCTGTAACTCATCATATCGTCTGCCAATAATTGGAGTCTTAAAAGAAAACAGGATATTATATTTTAAATGTATTTATATACATTATCTCTTTGATCCATGGAAGGACCTTTAATGCAAATCAACAATATCTCCTAGATTAAGTGGGAAGAACAGTGGCTTTTCAAAGGCCACTGAGTAAATCTGAGGTTGAGATGTGAATTAACAACACATACCCTCAATACTCAAAGGCAAAGCACTAATAAACCACATCCAGGGTGATTTATATGCAGCTTCTATATAATACGCAGCTTCTATATAATTCATTTACTTGTTTCTATTTTCCAAAAGTACATTAGACTGCAAGAGAATGTGGCTTTTCTAAAAACTGTGTTTCTTGATATTGTTACTATAGCTTGATTTTGTTTACTACTTATTGGCTCACTTGCAGAGGCACAACTGCTAGCAAATGAAGATAGAAAGTCTGGAATATGACAGGAACTGTTTATTTGTTTTTAAAGTATTTATTTATTTTAACTTCTATCAGAAACAACTAGTTCATCAGGCTTTCATGGAGGCAGGCACTGAACATATTGGTTTATTGTGGGAAAAAAATAGTACCTCAGAAATATCAAAATGGAACTCTAACGTTTTTCCAGGCAGTTCCTTGGAAGCACTGTTCCATACTCGATGTATTTCCATTTTTGAAAGTTCACTGTGCTTGTAGGAAGGTAAAACCAAGCTTGCAGAGCGTGAAACTACCAACTTAAGTATATTCAGGGCTTCTCGCCAGTGAATGCTCTGAAATAAATGCAAAGAAGACAACCTGTTATATATAGGTGCAAATAAAATCTATGAAGAAAATTAGGAACACTGCTTATAAATACAGTGATTCAGTATTAAATATTTACCCCATAGCAAGTTTCTGTTTAACAATAGTAGTTAGAAATACAATTCAGACACAATATCTAAAGTGTATACAACAGTAAAACTGGAATATTATATTATCAACCCATCAAAGCATTAATGATTCATTGATGATTAGAACAGCATTCTAATTTTGTTCTGTTATACTGTTATTTGACACAGAATTTGGCATCCTACCATTCTTTCTCTGTTAAAATAGTTTTAACTAATGTACTTCTAGAAAAAAGTGGGCAATATTTGAGTAGTCTTCAGAGAATTTTTCTTACACTATGCTTCAGAATGCATTTTTTCTTACACTAGAGCTTCAAATAAAATTCCTCTGATGCTTGAAATGTTTCAGGATTTCTTCATAATCAATCAATTTTCATCTTTGCACACTTTTTGTGCATAACACATGTGCAGAAAACAGCAGCATCTGGAGTGCAGTAAAAACTTTGGTGCAGAAGGTGGGCAACATCCAAATATTGAGGTTCACACTGCCCCCCCAGGAACTCTGGTGCAGCAGCAGAAGCAAACAGGGTTGTTTTAAAGCAGAATGAAAAACAGAGGTGTTGTAATCTTGCACTGATGAAGAAATTATATATCTTCAGGTACAAAGAGGCCAAGCAGAAATGACTTCTTCCAGAATACACTGTCTATTTATTAAATTCATTAACACTGAGAAGAATATACAACAACCTGAAACACTATGGCATGTTCTACTGGGATGACTGGTAATAATTTTATGAGGCAATCTTGCATGTACTAAACAGAGATCCTGAGTGATACAAAAGACTACAAAGAAACTGACCTACAGGAGTACTTAATTTGTTACTGTTCACTGTTAATTTGAAAAATTCATTAAAAAACCCAAAATAACTTCTTTTTCTACTGTTGCAACACCAAACTTCAGCAGCATACTACTTCCTTCTTTTTAAAGGGAATTTTTCACTTACTGCTGTGTACCTTTGGACAGTGAAAGTAAGACAAGCTAAGTCTGCAAAACTGGCCGGGGTGGCCTCCTTTGCTTTAGTGTTTTCGCCCCTGGCTACCATTCCCTGTTCCCCTTTCTGCTAGCACTATTAGCTCCGTCAGAAGCTACTCCTTGAGGGAAAAAAGGACAAGTTGCTTGGAAATGCAAATCTTGGAAGCAAAATAAATCCTATTATACAACTGCTTTTAAAAGTGAGTTTGAATTCTGCAATTAATTCTGACTGCATTGATAACCCAGAATACATTAATCCCTAACCAAATGGTGATCAGTTGTAGCATACTGGAGACATTAGCTGGAGACAGTGGGTCAGTTCAGACAACATGAAAACATGGCCTGTAAATATTTGAACAAGCCATATACTCCCGTGTTTACTTCCCTACTCCATTCAGGTTCCCATCTTCTATGATTTCGTAACAAATCATAGTTGGCCAATTTTATATTTTAAGGATAAGCTGTGGTTTGCTGCTAAACTGGAAATGAAAGGCAAGCCTGTAGCCACCAGTAAGCACTTCACTAGGCTAATATGGAAAGAGGGAAATGAGAGAAAAACAGGGCTAATGCCTTCCTTCAGCTTCGGCTGATTAATCAGCTGCGCCCCTACCTGGAGTACGACTGCCTGGCGACGGTGACACACGCGCGGGTGACTTCCCGCCTAGACTTCTGTAACGCGCTTTACGTGGGGCTTCCCCTGAAGACAGTCCGAACACTTCAATTGGTGCAAAATAGAGCTGCCAGGTTGCTGACGGGGACGGGGCGTTATGCTCACATGACTCCAGTCCTCCATCAGCTTCACTGGCTTCCCATTGAAGCCCGGGCCCAATTCAAGGTGTTGATTATGACCTATAAAGCCCTAAACGGCTTGGCTCCTGGCTACCTGAACGAGCGCTAACGTCCGTATATGCCCGATCGCCCTTTGAGATCTGCGGGAGAGTCCCTTCTCCGGGAACCCTCCATGAAAGAAATTAGGAGAGTAAGTACTCGGAGGAGGGCTTTCTCTGCGGTGGCACCCAACCTATGGAACTCACTCCCCAAAGAGGTCCGCCTGGCACCGTCGTTACTGGTTTTTCGGCGCCAGGTAAAGACCTTTTTATTTAAACATCATTTGAATTGTTAAAACATATGATCTGGCCAGGGCAACTTCTTCTCCCTTCTCTTTCTCCTCCTATATTTTTATTTACTTAAGTTATACTGATAATTTTAATCTTATATTTGTAAACCAATGTATTTTTTGTATTTTGTATTTAATGGTAATTTATTATGTGCTATTGTATTTCATTGTATTTTATCGTGTTGTAAGCCGCCCCGAGGTTTCGGCAAGGGGCGGCATAGAAATGTTATAATAATAATAATAATAATAATAATAATAATAATAATAATAATAATAATAAATTCCACCAACCATGCTAAAAAATTATTTTCCCTTATTCCCTCCTATGTTGCTGTTACTTTGAGCATCATATCTTTGACAATTGAAGTCCAGGCCCAATTTAAGGTGCTGGTGATGACCTATAAAGCTCTAAATGGCTCGGGCCCTGGATACCTGAAAGAGAGCCTTCTTCCCTATGTGTCCTCCTGCCCCTTGAGAACTAAGGCAGAGGTCATCCTCTGGGATCCCTCCCTGAAAGAGATTAGGAGGGTGGCTACCCAGAGGAGGACGTTCTCTGTGGTGGTGCCCTGACTGTGGAACATGCTCCCCAGAGAGGTTCACCTGGTGCCAATGCTTCTTTCCTTTCAGCACTCCCATTATTTAAATTGCTAATTTATTCTAATCTGTGGTCTCAGATCTAATATTGGATGCTGTGCTACTTTTACTTTTTTATTTTGTTGTTGTTGTTGTTGTTGTTGTGAACTGTCCCAAGGTGTCTGTGATGGGATGGTATACAAAAGTTTCAGACAGACAGACAGACAGACAGACAGAGAGAGAGAGAGAGAGAGAGAGAGAGAGAGAGAAGTGTCTTTGTAGAATGTTAGCCTGTAGACTGGGATAGTATGGAATAGTATTAATTGGCTAAATGTAAGTCTTTCTTGGAGCCTTTTTGGCTGAGGAGAGACATAAAGAAGTCCATAAAATTAAAGTGTATGCATGAATGAGTGAATGCACACTGTTTTTGTACAAGTTCTAGAACATAAATAAAATACTTACCTGCACATATTTTTCGATAGTTTTTAACACTTCCATGTTAAACTGTTTCACAGGAATGCCTGACAGGTCCATATAACTAAGAAGACTGTAGATTATCTGCAAAAGTGACTGCTGCATGCTGGGAAGTCCTTTTTCCAGGAGCTGTGAGAAAGCACAGAACAAATGCATAACTTTTCTTTATAAAAAAAATTAAAATTGCTGTTACCAAGGCCAAATGATTAGTTTTCACATACAACTCTAAAAATCACACATGTGAATACCAGTACACCCAGTTACTTCATCTGTTGAATTATAGATTCTTGACACAGATAAGGAGTTTACAAATAACTTATTTTGCATCAGTTATAACCATCATGGATTAACCTATGGATTTTACAACAAATCTACCATATATGGGTAACAGAGAAGATTATCTACAGGGCATTTGTCAGCTGGACAAACAAAATTCTATCCCTAGACATTTAGAAATTCTGTCAGAGAAAATAGAAAATGACCTGATAAGTTAAATCATACCTCAGCCAAATAGGTAACCATGTTCAGAGTAACATCAGCAAATGCTTCATGTAGGTAACGGCAAACAACATTTACCCAGGTTGCACAATCTCTTGTGTAGCTATGTGTTTTATAAAGAGTCATGACATGTGCAAGATTTGACAGCTTGGGGTTCTTTTCCTCTAGACAGACCTAATAACATATAAATATCAAACGACAGTAAGTACAAAAGTAATCTGGGGATTTAATAATCCATAGAATAGTAAACATAGTTGGTACCTGAGCAATCCTCTCTGCTATATCCTTGCAGAACTGGTTTGGGCCATCAAAGTGCTGAATTAAATGAGGCAGGAGGCATAACACATTCAATGGGAACCCTGGCATCAAAAAGTAGAAATGTGGGAAGTAATAAACATTATATATAGTTTATATGGAATTATAAACTATGCTTTCAGAACAAAGGCATATACTGTATATTGCCTATACAAAGTCATATATATTGCTTATACCTAAAAACATGTGGCATTTATGCCAAAACATGCCAGCCACATGCCATGTGGTTTTATATCAATATATCAGCCTCATTTTTTATTACTAAGATAGTAAGAAAATGCTACCTGTGCATATTTTCAGGATAAATCTTTATTTCTATATGCAAGCCATAATGGTCAGTAGCAATTAAGACTAGTTACATATTCCTTATAATAGATGCTTCTTAGGCTACCAGACCTACAACTTCATATACAACTTTACTGCAAAGGTAGATTTTTTTTTGGTTTCAACTTAGCCACCATATAAGCTTCTAGCAGAATGCAATTCTCTGTATGTTTACATGCCCACTGAGAAAGAAGCTATCAAGGAATGTTGATTTGAAACTTCCATTCAGTTTAATACTGATTGTATGGGACTGTAGGGCAGGCAGAATGTTGAAACTTACTAGTTGGCCTTCAGCAACTTTTTGAGTCTTGCAGAGTAGCTACAAGAATCAAAAGTGAAATAAAGTTCTATTTTACTTCTTTTGAGTTTAAGCATTTTCCTAGCTGTATGTCTGTGAGAAAGTTAATAGCTTCCAATACCAGGTTCTAAAAGTTGTCAGAATCTAAATGTTCCATGAAATTACAAGACTAGATTTTATAAAGATAGGACTTTACAACAGAAGTGAGTGATGTGGTGCCATTGTGCTTTTAGTTTCCCCACTGGCACTCCAGCCAATGTTACAGCAATGGTCACTTCACTCAGAAAGCATAAGGAAACTTGAAATTCAAAGGAGGGGCTATAGCTCAGTGGTAGAGCACATGTCTTGCATGCAGAAATTCCCAAGTCCAATGGAAAGAACTATGGAACCCTGGAGAACTGCTGCCAGTCAGTATCGACAATATGGAATGAGATAGACCAATGGTCTGATAAAGTATAAGGCAGCTTCCTATGTGCCTGTCATGCATTGTTTCTTTATACTTTACCAGGAGGGGACAGGAAGAGAGGGAATGATGAGATAAGGAACTTTGGTTTGCAGAACTAACTACATATTCTGAATATTGGTGTTAGTATTCTATGTAAAGAAATATGGTAGCAAATTGTATTTTTATATGAAATCAAAATAAGAAATATAAGCATAAACAAAACATATTCTGGCTATACCTATAGCCTGAGAAGAATCCACCATGGACACGCGTGACACTGGGGTCAACAGACTGAAGAGCTGTAGTGTAAGGTCTGTGGTGGTAAGGGAAGTGAAACCTTTAAGCAGGAGTTGCTGGAGTCCTGAGAAATCTGTCCATTTTAGCTGTCCCTGTAGCTTTTCCAATTTTTCTCTGTTTTCCACTTTATCCAGTGGCAAATGAACAAGTAACTTATTTAACAACCTTAGTGCCATTAGATATTCAAACTCAAAATCAGATTCCATCAAAGCCACTGCGACCCAAAAGATGGTGGCCAACAAGTTGGTTGGATTGTTAATATTGTTAGGATCTGTGAGAGTATCTTTTAAAGAGGAAGAGCTTCTAGTTTTGGAGGAGAGACCCTGCTGAGTGCAGGCTTGTATCCTGTCCAGTGTGGCACTGCGAGGAGGATCGGAGGATTTGTCCACATCACCAAACTTTTTTGGCACTGAAAAGCTCCTCTGGTGCCTGCTGCGCTCGGCAGTAGCTGTATTACCACCTGCAGCTCCTGGATTCACATTCAGCTGTCCTGTACTCTTCCGATTTGCAGTCAGTTTCGAATTTGATGTAATGTCTGGTGATGATGACCTATGGCAGGGCAAACAGACAAGGATTTCATTGCACTTGTATTGGGAATAAAACCACCAGAAAATATATGTGCATGTTAAAATTATTATCTCTTTATACATATTGGATTCAACAAAAGAAACTGTGAGTGAACAGGATATACCCCATTTGCTTCATCTTTAGAGATTACATCACTTTTGCAATCCAATTGCAATTCACATGTCAAGAATGAATATCAAAGGGTTAATTCCTGCTCCTATTTTCTTGTGTATGAAATGAGAAAACCTGTATACGTATGTCACTTGATCAAGGTGATGTCATTATTTCCATTAAGAGTAATTTTGGAAGACCTATTCCCCCTCCCACCCAGTCAATTAATACATGTAATTTTAAAAGATAGATGGATTAGAGGCAAACCAAATATAACACAATCAATGGTAGTTGGCAGAGATATTCCAAACCAACCTAATCATCTCTTGATTTCTAGGAGCAGATCAGAATTTACAGAAGCATCGTATAAATAGCATCATATGTATTTTAATATATTTAGTGTATAAATTTTGGTATGATTTTGTTTTTGTTGTGAGCCGCCCCAAGGCTTTGTTGTGATGGGGGCGGCATAGAAATGTTTTAAATAAATAAATAAGCAAGCAAGCAAGCTTTGGGTGTGATTTAGAGGGTATCAGTACACAAAGGTATAAAGAGGGGAATGTTGTTTTCTTGGTCCAGAAAATAGCTCCTTCCCTAGCTACTGGCCATATATCTTCAGTCCAACCAGGGAGGAGAAGTACGTACAATAACTGGACTTACATTCTGAGAGGTTTTTTTGTTTTGTTTTTGCTGCCTGCACAGTTGCCACATAAAAAGGAAAACCTTTTAGGTAAGACAATCTCCAGAAAAAGCCTCACATAAAAGAAGGGGGAGATTAACAGCCATGATTCAGTGCCACACAGGGACTGAATGAATGCAACTTTCAGCTTTTTCATTCTGTACCACCATGTTATATAGAAGCCTGTTAGGGAAGGTGATTTGATTGGGAGTGCAGAAAGGCAGGTTGCTTACCTATAACTGTCGTTCTTCGAGTAGCCATCTGTGAATTCACACATATGGGTGCTGTGCCCGCGCAGTGCCTGTAGCCAGAAAGATTTAAAAGCTTAACAGTTTTGGTGGGAACTCCACGCCCCTCCTCCCATAGTATAAGAAGGCGGAGTGCCCGCCATTTTCCCAGTCTACTGAAGACCGACCGTTCGCCCTCAAGCAGAAGCAAAAAGTATTACACATCAAGTGCTTAAAACACTAAACGTAAATATAAATGTACATGAAGATACACCCTACGGATCTGTAACGAAGCGAAACATGGTACCATAGAAACCCAGTCACCGACACCGAGTGGGGCCAGCGGGTGGGTTGTGTGAATGCACAGATGGTCACTTGAAGAACAACAGTTACAGGTAAGCAACCTGCCTTTCTTCGTCATGGCCTCTGTGCATCACACATATGGGTGATTAGCAAGCTTACTGGACCCGGAGGCAGGACGGTGTCGTCACTGAAGAACAGAAGAAAGGACTGCGCGACCAAAGGAGCAATCCTGTCTGGCACGTACATCAAGGCAGTAATGTCTGGCAAATGTGCAAGGGGTAGTCCATGTGGCCACCCTGCAAATGTTATGAAGCGGAATGCCAGCGGAGGAAGCCGCAACAGCCCTCATGGAATGGCCTCTGGGCCTGACAGGTAAGTCTAGTTTAGAAAGTTGATAGGCCAGTTCAATGGTCTGAACAATCCATTTCGAGAGTCTTTGGGACCTGATGGGGGACCCTTTATCATGTTCAGCATACATGATGAAAAGACATCTGGTATTGTGAAAAGGTTCTGTACGTGACCTGTAGAAAGCGAGGCATCAACGAATGTCAAGGGAGTGTAGCGAGCACTCCATGGGCGTAGATGGAGTAGGAAAAAAGGCTGGTATTGACATGGAAGGGTGACATGACCTTCGGAAGGAACGCTGGATCAGTATGCAGAACAAACTTCTTGTGAAAATTGAGATAAGGAGGGTCTATACGGAGCACAAAGAGTTCACTGGCCCTTCTAGCTGATGTGATAGCAACCAGGAAGGCAGTCTTCCATGACAAGAGACGTAAGTCGGTAGTCGCTAAGGGCTCGAAAGGAGGTTTGGTGAGCACTTGAAGGACAACAGAGAGGCTTCATGTCAGAATGATTGATCTAACCAGTGGCTGGAGATTCTGTAAGCCTCTAAGGAATTGACGAATAAGGATGTTACAGAATAATGATGAGCCGGCAACTTGGCCATGGTAATGAGAGATTGAGGCAATGTAAACCTTAATGGATGAAGATTTGAGTCCAGTCTGGTGAAAGGATAATAGAAATTGAAGAACATTTTCAATAGAAGCTGAATGAGTAATAAAGTGGTTGGTTTCGGCAAAAGATGAGAAACGTTTCCATTTAGCCGCATAGAAGCGATGAGTTGTAGGTCTTAGCGCAGACTGGAGAATGAATTGAATATCAGGATGTAGAGTGCTCGAGTCCAATGGAGCATTCGTAGGTATCTAGGAAGGATGAACGGCTGTGTACTGTGTTATAGAACTTATCAGTACTGGATCAAAGTGGTGCTGGGCCTCCATCTCCAGTGACCTAGCCAATCTCACCATCAGTTCCCCAAACATCAAATACAACTCCTTGGGTGAGCTTGGGACCTTGGGTGGTAATCACCACATCTGGTGAGGTGGACGCTACATCCGAATCTTCTGACTCGGAATCGTAATGCAGCAGAGGACTGGAAAAGGAGTAGGCTGGCGAAGAAGGGTGCCTGGTCTGAGCTGCCGCAGAGGTCGATGGAGAATCCCTTGGGATTGGAGACAGAGTACAATGGCATACCAATGGATAATATCCATACAGTGCATAGTCGTCCCATGGTTCATGATGGGCAGATCCATGCAGCGCTTGCACCCATTCTCCAGAGGGACAGACAGAAGCTCGCTGCTGGTACTGCACCTGCTGAGATGGAGCCCTCGGGGAAGCCTCAGGCAAACGCTGCGGTGTAGGACAGCGTGCCATCGGAGGAGCCATGTGTGGAGAGTCCCGGATCTCCCTGTCAGAAATCGATCCCAGCATGGCTGCCTCCTCATGTTCTGGCGAGGACAAGACAGAAGGAGCGACCCGTCGCAGGGACCCTGGCAAGGTCACCTGCATTGCCAGGTGGAGAGCTGGTCTGGTTGGTGTAGGTACCGAAGTGCCCCTCAGGACCGACAGGGCAGATGATCTCAAATCACGGTGATAGGGCTGATCGGCCTTCTTGGTCTTGTGAGCCGTCTTGTCTGCCTTGTCCTTCTTAGGCTTCTTATAGCCCGAGGTCTTGTTGGATCCGCTGTGCTTCCTTCTCCTTTTGTTTGTGAGGAGACTTAGAGGAGCACTTGCCCTCCGGCATAGTACCACCATCAGTCAATGGGCGGGGTGGAGGAGCAGCCGAAGAGGAGGGCTGCGCAGTGGATTGGGCCACCAGTTGATCAGATGCAACCAACAAGGCCTGGGTCCCAGAGGAGCTTGCGCAGGCGGTTTTCCTGATTTTTTCGCACCTGCTTGGTGAAGGCCTGACAATGGCTGCACTTCAATGGCTCTCCGAGGCAAAGAAGGCACAGTTTGTGTGGATCAGTGAGAGACATCTTAGCCCCGCACTGAGAACACTCGCGGAAAGCTGCACGGTGAGCCATTGAGATTGAAAAGGAGAAGATAGTGAAGACAAGAAATGTAAGAAGATAATAAACTTTTCTGGGGGGGAAGGGTAAAAAGGGGGGATGTGAAGAAAACTTCTAATGGGGAGGGATGAATAACTTGGAAATCTTAACAAGAAAGCTAAGTCAATAGAGAGTAACGGTTTAAAGGGGATCAAAATAAACATAAAAATGTTTTAATAAAATAAAAATAAATAAAATAAAATAAAATACACAATATAGCTACAAACTGAGAGACGAAAATCTTGAGGTACAACGAACAGCGGTCACAAAAAGACTGGGAAAATGGTGGGCACTCCGCCTTCTTATACTATGGGGGGGGGGGGCGCAGAGTTCCTGCCAAAACTGTTATGCTTTTAAATCTTCCTGGCTACAGGCACTGCACAGGCACAGTATCCACATGTGTGATGTACAGAGGCCACGACAAAGAATTAGCCAGTGCTCCCAAATATACAAATCAAATTGAGGGAATGAACAAATGAACTGAGCCTTTTATTCCACCTTGCCCCACTTTCCACCCCTTTTAAAAACTCATCACTGGAAGAACGCTGATGAAAGAACAGTGACAAAGGTTTGTGAGGAAAGATACATGTGTAACCCAACTCTGACATTATGAGTGAGTCAAAGCTGGACACTGCTATGTGCTTCATTGGCAATCTGCAAGGGAGGTGGTGGAGGCCTCATCAGTGAGGGCGTTCAAGGAAAGAATGGACAATCACATGTTGGGCATTACATGAGTGGAGCAAGGGTATTATTTCCTATGTAATAAATAATATAGTTGCAATTGGGAGATATAGCGGAAGTCAGGAGAAAAGGATTCCAAAAATAGGGAAAGACAGTACTGGATATCCCCATTATAGCAAAGGAAGAATATGTGTGAAGTCATTGGCATCTGTAATTCATGACTATCTAATGTCACTTGTTGTAAATATTGTTTATAGACTTGAAGTGGTAGTTCACAATAAATCCACATTACTTGTGCATTTGGCAGATGGTTTTGCAAGAGCCATATGTCTTACATAGCCCTGTGGTGTGGACTCTTGAGCTAGGCAAAATATTTGAAAAAACTGGTAGTGATTATGCAGTGTCTCTGACTTATAACTTACCATTTTGTATTTAATCTAGAGCAGGGGTTCCCATCCTGGAGTTTCTGTACCCCCAAGGGATGCGAAATGGCATTTCGGGGAATACAACAAAGAGGAAGGCTACATTGCGGTTCTCCAAAAATTATGCCAGTAATAAAATTATTCATTATTGTTTGCATTTGGATTCAGTTCTCATTTGTCAATCAAGACAAAATCTAGGAATCACCTAAATTCATAGGCAGACTTGTGGATTGCCATCAGCCAAGAAAGTTCCACGTTTCAACAAAATTATGAATGAGAAGCAGGAACGAGGAAGTCACTGAATTTTATGTTCAAACTGGGATTGATTTTATACTTTACGATTTTTTTCTAATTGTTTAATTTATATTTGAATGTTTGCAATGAGTTAAAAGATTGGTTTTTTGAGTTCAATTTGTTTATCCACAGTTCTACATGTGGTCAAATTTGTGGTTCAGAAATTAGAAATTTGACTTCATCTTCAAATGTGGTATCACTTTTGTAGCGTGGGGAGGGCAAAGATAAATCAGACATGTTCTAGGGGTGCAGCTTGGGAACCACTGATCTAGATTCTTTGGCACTATGTTGCTTGAGGAATTTCACTACTGTCCTCCCAATTTTCCCTTACAGTCCAGATGATTACAGATTCATTCCTTACAGTGTTTCAGATGTAGCAAGAGCTAACTTGGCTGCTAACTTAGATTACATGTGTACAGCTTATTCTTGTGCAGCTTACACAGAATTCTGTGTCAATTAACTGAGATATTTTCCTGGAAGGAATGTCATGGCTAAGTTGACAAATCCTTACCGAGACAAAACTGTCAGGAGATCACTGTTCTTCAGGCAGTCATACAGATAATCCACAGTAGCCTCTAAAGTAAGAAGAGCTTCCATAACATAGCCCTGCCAAAAATACAAAAAGACAGTTACTTAAATGCTCAGCTATGGTCAGTTATGTTAGTTGTGAAGTCGTGTCCAACCCATCACGACCCCATGGACAACATTCCTCCAGGCCAGTAATAGTAACATTCTTCCAGGTCATGGTCAGTAATAGTAATCATCAAGTCTAGTGTCTAATGTCCACATTTATCATTGGGGCTTTTGTCTTAATGCTGTAATTATATACAAATGTACACTGGAGTAATCATATACAAATATACATTGGAGTAATTTCTACTGAACTCAACAGTACTTCTGAATACAAATGCATAAGACTGCATAGTTAATGTTTTTAATCAATCCTACTGAACAACTGTACGGCTTTTGGAATTAACTATGAATGAAACAACACAAATGGTAACCCCACTGGACAATTTATTAAATAAAAATGTTCATAATATATAAATAAAATAGAACATAGAAACACAGAAACAGAGCGAGTCAGAAGGTCTTCTGGGCCACTAGTCTGACCCCAGGGTCCAGCTGGTTCCACTGATGACTTGCCTACCATGTCCAGCCTATCCTTAATCACCCTCACTGTTGGGGCTTCAACAACCTCCCATGAATTCTAGTCCACTAATTCAAATTCCATGTGGATGTTCAAAACTAAAGGTCAATGCACATTATTACATTACTTCTACTGTTTTGAAAACCATGGCCTTGGTTACTGATTGGATTGTCCCAGTGGTTTCCGTAAGCAGAAGCTGAAATTTTGGCATCTGCTGCTCAACCCACATTTACTGAATTCATTATAGCATGCAAAATGGTGACAAACAGTCTTCTGCAAATCAAGGAAAAATATTAATTTCCAGCAGAGAGGCCATGGTCCTTAACTTTAAACCATAGTTGGTAAAACTATCTGAACTAAGTAGATGCTCACTAGTTTTGTTCCTTGTATATATCAGCAGAGATTATATTTTTAAAACTGGAATATCAAAATAATGTATTGAATCCTAACCCTTAGTAAGGAGCACATACCCACAGAAACTAATTTTTCTCTTTCTCTGGCAAAGGATAAATTCCAGGTTGTTGGTTATTTTTTAATCATTTTAGACTTATTTCTTATTGTTATAATTACCTTACTTAGTTTAACAATATAAGTGGTCCACAGATAAAGTGCGAAGAGAACAGCTATTCTAAGTATGAGACTATTGATGTATGTAACAGTGTAGCACTCACCTACATTGTAGGTAATGCTGCTAACAATTCCTATCAGGGAATTTAACATTTTCACTGCAACAAAAGATGGAATTGTCCTTTTCAATGAATCAACAATCCCATTATCAATTTCCTGGGTAGTCAAAGCAGGGATTTCATTATTTTCTCTAGTACTTACCAACTTTGCATTGAGTCTCCTCATCTGCCCCTTTCTCAACTTTTAAACTTTTAAGCAATACTAGATAAGTTTCACACTGTAAGTGTCCAGTAACATTCATGACTCGGACACTGTTCCATTTCTCTCTGCAAGAATGCTTTTCATTTTCTCTAATTTCTCAAGGATGGAATCTATTGTAGGTATTCATTTTTCCCATAATGCTTAGTTCTACATTTTCCAATTAGAAAGCTGAAAAACAATGTTAGCTTGAAGTTTTTAGCCTTAAACACATGTACTAACTGTGCATTAGTAACTGTGATCAGATCATTTGGAGAATTCCATTGCTTAATGAGCAATCTGGTTGAGAAGACAATGCAAGATTATGACTTTCCTGACAAATGATGTACTATGAAAACCTGAGCTTTGCCTCAAGCCTGAGAAACTGTATTCCATGTACTGTAACCAAAGGAGGCTGTAATATTGCTATTGTGATGGCATGAAACAAATAATAACATTACTGTTAAATATTTTATGGCAATGCTAATTAAAACAAATCCACATTCAGTAGTTCCTTCTGCACTAATTATAGCAATGTTATAATTTAAGGAAGACTCTTCATTTTTTTGCAAGAAGTAAATATATGAGCAATAGGAATACACTTAATATTGTCAAGTTTACATTCTGATGGTGATGCTTACATTACATTCATACCTTCCTCTTTACTTCTTGTAAAGAATTCAAGGCAGCTTACAAGGCTCTCCTCTCTGATTTATCTTCCTAACAACAACTGTGTGAGGTAAGTTAGGCAGAAAGTCTGGGACTGGCTCAATGCCACTCAGTGAGCTTCATGGTTAGGTGGGAACCAAGTCCCATTCCAACACTACACTGGCTCTCAAGAAAGTTTCATTGCAATACACTGTAGGGCAGTGGTGGCGAACCTATGCCATGCGTGCCACAGCGGGCACGCAGAGCCCTCTCGGTCGGCACGTGAGCCAAATAGCCCTGGAATCGCCCCAGCAGCCGAGCATTTGATGACAGCGCACATAGGGGCCATGTGCATGGTCGGAAAGGAGTAGTGGTGCCAGGCGATGAAGTCACAAGCCGTAACACATTAGCCGCAACTCTCTCAAGCTTTCGCATGGCCAGTCAGTGCACTGCCAAGTATATATATTTATATCGTGTATATATTTGCTTGGACTCGATGTTTTCAGGTTTTATTGCAGTGTTGGGACTTTGTGATAAATAAATGGGTTTTGGGTTGCAGTTTGGGCACTCGGTCTCTAAAAGGATTGCCATCACTGCTGTAGGGAATGGAGAAGGCTCATAGCTCAGTAGTAGAATACACACTTTATATTCAAAAGTTCTCAGTTCAATCCTTGGCATCTCTGGGTAGGCCTAGAAAAGACTCTGGTTTGGAGCACTGGAGAACTACTCTCAGTCAATGTAGACAAATCTGAATTAGATGGACCAATGGTATAAGTCAGCTTCTTTTGAAGGCAAGATAGCAGCATATTTGTACCTGAATCTCTTCTCCATGTTCTCCTATAACTTCTACTAATCTTGAAAGGAGATCTGACAATGCATGTGCAGAAAGTGGTTGTCTTAGAGCCCGAAATATCTGAAAAGACCGGCCAGCATAATGTCTTGAGGAACTGGAAAGGGCTGTTTGCAAAGCAATTTCACTAAGGTGCTGCTCCAAATGGAAACCTATTCAGAGAAAAACATTAGGCTTAGTACTTGAATATGTTCATAGACAGGCTTTAATGTGAACAGTTGCATATATAACATTATACTGTGCTCAAACAGGACTGAATGTTAATTGGTAAACAGTGGGATCTATAAAAGAGGATTTTTATTATGCTAAGATTTGCCGAAAAGAGAGCCATGCACAGTGGATAGTTATTCTTTCTCCTCAGGATTATTAGTACAAGCTCTCCCATTTTATTACTAGTCATAATAGGAAGGGGCAAACATATGGTTGCTGTTACCTAGACTGATCTTTTAAAACAGTTTGAATGCACTTTAGTGTAAAAGCTAAAGCTATACTATACATGTAGAAAGGCCCAGGTCTAATTCACAAGCATTTTCAGATACGGCAGGGAAAGTCCCTCATCTGAAATCCTGGAAAGCCTTTTTAGTCAGTACAAAGCATGGGTAGCCAACATGCAGCCTTCCAACAGTTTTGGCCAACAAATCCTGTCAGCCCTAAACAGCATAGTTAACGGTACAGTGTAATGAGGGTTACAGGTGCAAATATCTGGTGGCCAGAAAGGATCCAGCCCTGATATAAGGAATACTGAGCTAGCTGAAACAATGGTCTGACTATGTAAAGTTACGCTTTCTGTTTTCTTTATGACAAGTAATTATCTAAAATGAGATAATAAACTTACAACTTTATTACATTTTATTGTCTTTTTAATGGATTGCTGTAAACCACCCAGAGAACTTCGGCTATGGGGCAATACAGAAATGAAATAAATCAATAATAAACTAGATACAGAGAGTTATTTCCTTTTCATTAGTATTCACAAACATCTGTTCTGAAAGAAAACACTGGCATTGTCCAGCAATGTTTGTGAGTGTTGGTTCTTCAGAGAGTCACCATAAAAGTAATTTATTCAATACCTGATTTTGAATCTTTGAAGACAGACACAACATGACGCAAGAAATTGGTGAGTTGTTCTGTACTTTTTGTATTCTGGTTCTTGGGAGTAATATCTTCATGGCACCAAAGTGGGCCAAAGGCCCTTAAAAGAAAAACATGCATGTTTATATCTTTTGGTATTTAAATTAAAGTATCTAGTTTTAACAATAAAATGTAACTTAAATGTACATACTGCAGCCAAAATTAAGGAGAAAATTTGAATACAAGTCTATTCATTTCCATTTAGAGGAAAACATGCATTTATTTCCGTAAAAGAAAGCAAGGACAATCCTCCTGATAACACAATGCTTAATGCTGAACACAAAAGGTAGGAGCTAGAAGGAAGCATGACTACAACCCTGTGGCTAATGCTGTCTCATCATGCTGTGGCAGTTTTATTGCTTGTTCTTGCTACGGTCAGCCCTGTTGTCAGGTTAAGCAGGTTGGTGTTTTCTGACCTGATCCATTGCAGCAGCTTTATCTGCTGCACCCCAGCCAGTACTGCCTGGGTAAATCCTACCACCATTCCCTTCATTCTTGCAAGGATGACTTTTGTCTGTGCAACATGTGTGACTACTTTTGCCTCTTTTTAATAGGTTCCTGGAACCATCACTCAAGAAAGGAAGATCCTCAATTTGAGATCTGATTTATTGATTCTAAGGGTTAGACTTAACGTATGAAGAAATACAGGTCTGTCAACAAAGACAGCAACTGTTTTCTGTGTGCTCCTTTCCACTTCTGGTTTTAAGGAAACCTACATGATATAAATGTGGGACATATGCGAAAGGAAGGAAGGAAAGAAGGAAAGAAAGAAAACATTCAAATTGCCCTTCTATCTTCTTTTAAAGCTATCCAGATTAGTGCCATCAGTACTATAACACATAGATATACAAAGGAAGTGGATTTCAATATAAAGACATCATTTCTGGTAACTGTCCATATTTCTTGTAAAGCACAGTTGTGCCATGAATTTCTGATTCTATCTCTCTATAGCTGCTTCAGATTTCAGCAAACAGAGGATGCATCCATACATAGCTAGGGAAGATCTCAAATTTAATAACAAGGAGAATGCACATTAACATTTTTGTGCTCTCCATTTTAACACACCTTTTTAAAAATAAGCTTTTCATTAGAAAAAGTAAGTAAATGGATAAGAAGGAAGACCTTTCTAATATTGAAAAAACAAAATGCATTCACAGTTTCAATTTGCCCTTGGTTCCAAATTAACCTACCAGATTAATGACTACAGCTCATGACTCTTAATACATTTGAATTCGAAACTGTTTCAAATTCAATGAATCTGAATGATGATTTTGAAACCAAACCAAAACAGACACACCAAACCTTGTTTCTGATGAAATTCTTGCCAGATATTAAACAGCATGTATAACTTTCTTAAGAACTTATCACTTATGCACAGAGATTTCCCACAAGGAGTTCTCTCTATTAAACAAGCTGGACAACAGGACAGTTATCACATCCCTCTTAAGCTTGGACAAAGTAGGAAACAGTGTTTAAAAAACAAAGTCCTTTTTTCTGCAGTATGAACTGCTGGAACAAAGGCAACATCAAGACGCAAGAACACATCCCTCTCTTATGCGCCGCCTGACACTTTGCTGCTGGCTCCTGCTTCTGCATTGCACTTATGAGCCCTTCTTGTTCACTGTAGCTTTCCCAATGTTTATACTGGGCTGCACAAAACTGAAATGTGCAAATTGCTTCTTGCTTTCCTCAAAGTGACCTGCAAACAGGCCAATTTCTTTCAGAGAACTAATCAATGACTAAGGAAATGAAGACCCATTCTTCCTTGCCAGCTCCCAAAACACCCTCTTGGTCCTTATCTGGAAGCAGTGAGAGTGGGTAGAAGCAGCAGAGAGTACAGTGAAGGCTTTCCCCCTGCATCTTCCCTTACCCCTTCTGCTATCTTGTTGTGGCTCCACAGTGGCCTACTTTGCCCATAATGCTGAGCCATGGCTTTTAAAAACTTGAAATGGCTTGCCATAATGTCCAAACCCATCCCTGCAAACAAGCAGGATAGGCTAAACAGCTACAAACCACAAAGAGAAGTCACATTTGTTGTTGGCTTATAGTATCTGCTTGCTTAAACTAGGTTTGTTGCAATATCTGAACATAATATAGTGGTTTACTACAAGCTTCTTTGCACTGTTGTCTACCCTGAAATGGAGAAAGTCAATCCTGAAAACTTAACCACTCTGAAGGCTGGCAAAATGGGTGTAAGAAAAACTAATCAGATACAGGTTTGTTTGCTCATCTGCAAGACTACTGCTAAAGCAATAACCCACAGTTAATATAAACATGGCTTAGTATTTCATGCAAACAAACCCAGTATGTCAGAATTGAAAGCCTGGTGGCCTTTGGGACACAGAGTTTTCCCAAGTTCTGAGAAGGCTAATTCCTAAGCACCACCACTCCTTCAAACTCCATGTACTGTGAAGCATGTTAGAGTCTGGGCTGGGACTGTATGGATTTTAGCTCTACTGCATTTCGTCACAGAGAGTAGAATGAAGAACTATGGACCTGCCAGTTTTAGTCATGCATGAAAACTTGACATATCCCTATTCTAGGCAAAATGATGCCTAATTTATTGTTTTTTGTTAGAAAAGTCTGCTTCTCACAGGCTCTGACTTAAATACAGTTTCACTATGCCTATGGGACAGTTTTTAAATATTTTTTCACAGTGTGTATGGCTTTTCAGGGGGAACATATCTTACCAAGTAATTATGAAACAGATACATTCTTTCAAAGATATGCACCAATGCTCTAGCAGTGCAACTTATGGTATCTTTGTGGAAGCCTTCTCCAATCTGGTGCCCTCCAGATGTGCTGCACTATTCTGGCTGGAAAATTATGTGAGTTGTAACAGAATGCATCTGGGGCAGGGGGTGGGGGCACCAAGTTGGAGAAGACTGTTTTGTTCTGCAGTGATTACCTGGTGGTTAGAAATTCAATTAGCTTGTTTGCCTTTTCATCTGTCTCCACAACTGCTTTGATGTCTTCTATCTCCTGGGTAATCTGTGGGAGGTTTCCACTGCTCCCTCCAAGACTGATACTGGAAGAGGTAGAACTAGAGCTAAGGCCAGAGTCTGGCACAGGAGATGACTGATACTCCCGCAGAAAGTCAAAGCCACCTAGCAGCAATTGAAAAAGAAGGTAAGCACAGAACACACCACTCAGGTCTGAATTTTATTAGGAAGCATACAGCAAATACAGCTTGGGAACGGTTTGCAGCTGTGAACATCATGAAGGAGAAAACATAGTGGTAGTCTGGGAAAGTTACAGTACAGTGAAAAGCTATCTATTATTATTTGAAGAGATGCATGTTCTTACATTAGCAGAAATGGCTGTAGAACAGGGATGTTATACCTCTTTCATCCTGATATGCTTAAATTCCCTTTCAGAAAAGCTACTGGAGGCTACATTCTGATGCAGCCCAAAGCAAATAGGGTGGTGTCAAAGACAAAAGGGTTAACAAACAAACAAAAGACTACCACAGTAACATAGAACTCTTACTAGTAGTAACTAATAGTAACTTTCTTGAGGAAAGGCAGTTTGTCTTTTTGAATGGGGAAAACTGCTCAAGAGTCAAGAAGCCACCAAACAATTGGTGGTTGGGTGACAGAGAACAGGGCTAGGGGTAGAAGAATGTGATCATCTAAGGTTATCCCAGATGACTCAGAAGTCTAGATTGTGACCCCAGGAGGGCTGAATTTGGCTTCAGATGTTATAAGCCAGTCAATAAAATATATTACTTTACATATTTTAAAGATTTACTTAAACATGGCTCTTGTGAGATTCTTTTGGACATCACACTGACAAAAACTGAGGTTGAACAGGAACAGCACATAATGGATTTATCCCTTAACTAGACAAAATGCTTTGTTCCATAACATATGTCTTGTTAGATAACTGACTGAAAGTGCACAGAGAGTATTTTCTATCAGAATAAGACAGGGCAAAGGAGAGCACTCCCTGTTTATGCATGACATGTAGAGAAGCCTAGCTAAGGTTCATGTGGGAAGTTATTTAGAAGAACATGTGGAATGTGTAGATGGCAAACATATACCAGGAGAGAAAGCTTGGAGGGGCACAGGCTCCTTCTCTAGCCATTCTAGCTGCTGACTACTGTTTTAATTATCTTTTATCTTCCACCCTTGTTCTGTAGTTCTACAAAATTATGCCTAGATTGTATATAACATCTCTTTCACATCAAGGGAGCTTCCAGATGGAAGGTATCTAGTGCTAATTATCAGGATCAGGGCCGGAATAACTGCGCAAGTGCTTGCAAAACTAGGAGAGCCTTTGTGGGCATTTGCAAGGAGCACCTGTGGAGCAATGATGCAGTGCAGCTGGAGACCCTGAAGAACAGCATTAAAAGCTTCATGCACTGCTGCTCTTGGCCACAGCAATGCAAATGTACTGGTGGCTTCTTGTGCTCTAGCCTCTGCTTTGCTATGCCTTGTTCCAGCCCTGCTTCTGGTTGTTCCTGCCTTGTTCAAGTCTGTTCCCGCCTCACTCCAGCCAGTGCCCTTCCTGTCTTTCCTCCAAGTAGACCCTGCCTCACTCCAGCCTGCTACAACACTTGCATCAATGTCTCTCCGGTAAACTGACTTTGGAACTGTGCTCTGACTCTCTTTCTCTCTGTATGTGTGCCAAAGTCAGGCTGCTTTCATCTGTGCCTCTGACCCAGACCTGCTGACTTGTCCCAAATCTCTGGCCCATAGTGAGCTCTGGACCTGGCTTGAGCTCACACCCTGAACCCAGCATTCTGTCCCTCCTTGCTGCCACCCACAGCCCAAATCAAAGGCATTGTGCAGGTGTTCCATATTTTCTTCCTTAGCAGATTTTTTTTCTGGTAAGAAAGAAGACAGAAGAAGAAAATGGGCCATTGGCAGTACAAGAGGTAAAGGACAATTCCAAACAAAATGAAGATATACCCCAACACTGGCTCCTCATTACCTGTGTAGAAGTATTCAGGCAAATAAGCTGACCGCACTGTGAGGGTCTTGGTTTCATTCATTTCTCTGGTCTGAAGAAGCACTGAGGCAATGGCTTGAAAATTGCTGTTGCATGATAGTGCAATCAAAAGATGAAGCAACAACTTTTTACTGTGCTCAAATACTTCAGGTCGGTAATGGTCAAGACCTACAGGAATGCAATTAACATCAGTCACTGAATGCGAAGTATAAACAAGTTAACATTCCAGAAATAGCAAACAATTCAGAGTAGTACATGTGGAGTTTCTTCTTTATAAGGCTGCCTTTATGATGAATGTGTTGTGGCCAGTCTTCCCCGGACCTTCCAAAGATTAGGGCAAATATTTTCTAACTAAAATCTTTGTTATTGTCATTACTCATTTTATTTTTGTACCACCCGATAGTCAAAGTTCTGATGGTTTATAGCAGCACATGCAATATAATATAAAATATAAAAAATACAGGTAACAGTAAAATATCATGAATATAATATGAAATTTAAAAGCCACATTTTAAAAGCTACAATAGCTAATACAAATTAAGTCACAAGACCTGTTAGACAGCTGACATAATGCCCCACTATACTATTTAAAACTGATTAAATGACTTTGTTTGTTCCATAGTTGGGGGTCTGCCACTGAAAAGGCACTCCTGTTGCCTCCCCTGAAGGTGGTAGGCCCTAGATCTTGATCATTGTATCTAGGTAGACTGTGGTTGGGAGAGTCATCCCATCAAGCAGTGTAGAGCTTAGTGGGATAAAATCAGTGCCTTGATCTTGGAAACACAAAGACACCCAGAGTGTATGTTTGGACCTTTGGATCTGTTATTAATCTTGTTGCTTCATTTTGCAGCCCCACATAAAGTGCATTGGAGTAATCTACTTCAGGGGTTACCAGAGTGGGGATTAAAGAAACCAGCCTATTCCTGTCCACACAGGGGTATAGCTGGGCTGCTGGCCAAAGCTGGTAGAATGCACTAAGGCTACCTGAACCTCAAATGACACAGATGCCTCAAACAGCACGCCTCCCTCTCCCCCCCCACACTACCCACCACCAGGCTGGGAACTTGTTCTTTCAAGAGTGCTATCCCAACCAGAACAGGCTTAACACCCTCAATCTGCTCAGAGGAACCACCCACTAACAGCATCTCAGTTGTCTCTGGATTAAGTTTCAGTATGCTGGCCTTCATCTAGTCCACTGCTGCAACCAAATGCCAGTTTAGCACATCCACAACCTTAATTCTTAGGGCCATAAAGGAGATATTCACCACTGGACTAAAACTATTGAGATCTTATGGATACAAATAGGATTTCTTCAGAAGTGGGCTCCCCACTGCCTGTTTCAGGTAGCATGTGATAGCTTTTGTTAACTAAGAGAGGTAAGGATCCAGTATGAATGTGGTTGCACAAACCTGTACAAGCACCGTGTCAACATCTTTGAGTTGTACCAGTGGCAACTCATCCAAGAAAACTTGACTGTGCTGTACTGTGGGTACCCCATTTGATTCAACAGATGCCTCTAAGATGTACTTGGAACCAGCACGATTGACTTGAGGCAGTGTTTCCTTACCACTTTCACTGTTTCCAGATATACCTGACTGTAGCCACATATTAGGGCTCAATTGCATTTGCTAGGAGATGCAATCAAGCCATCTCCTATATTGTTTCACTGCTTTCACCTCCAGGTTATTGCAACTTAATTATTTTAAAGTTTATAAGCTAGGCTGGTTTTATGATATAAAAGAGTATTGCAGTAGTAATAACAAAAGAAACAAGCAAGGCTAGAATACTGGCCTTTATGAATTGTGGCCAAAGATATGAAATTAATTCCAAACTGAATACCTCCATTTTCCAAACCAACAAGATCTGAATCTGCCATCAGGATGGGTCCTGATGCTTATGGGGCAGTCACCTGGAATGTACTTCTTAATTGGTTCATTTTCTTAATCTGGTACTGTATGATGAAACTAATGATGTTGAGCCCTTCCCTTCCCATATCAGCTGGTTCATTGGACTTCTCCCAAAACTTCAAACTGTCTGATTCTCACTGATCTCTTGAGTGGCTAATCCTTGAAATTTCATCTGAGAATTCCAGCCCCCTCCCTTCCCTTCTGAATTAGAACATGAATCAACAACATTTGAAGAGTGTATTATGGGAATAGTAAGTCCAACCCCAACATTTAATATATTTATGAATACGGCATTTAATTGGTTAGACTAATGGACTCAAAACCTTTTAATCATCTATAATAGTGTTCCTGTGAAGTCAAATGGGCCTTAGGAAGTTTGAGCAACAACAAAGCTAGTGGAGGTGACAGTATTCCAGCTGAGCTATTCAAAAACTTAAAAGATGATGCAGTAAAAGTGCTACACTCAATATGCCAGCAAATATGCCAGCAAAATTCAACAGTGGCCACAGGATTGGAAAACGTCAGTTTACATTCTGATCCCAAAGCAGGGCAATGCCAAAGAATGTTCAAACTACTGCACCATTGCACTCATTTCACATGCCAGCAAAGTTATGCTCAAAATCCTACAAGCTAGGCTCCAGCAGTATGTGGACCGAAATAGAAGGCCAGATACTGAAGATGAAACTCAAATACTTTGGCCACCTAATGAGAAGGAAGGACTCCCTGGAGAAGAGCCTAATGCTGGGAACAATACATGGCAAAAGAAGAAGGGGATGGCAGAGGATGAGGTGGCTAGATGGAGTCACTGAAGCAGTTTGTATGAACTTAAGTGGACTCCGGGGGATGGTGGAGGACAGGAAGGCCTGGAGGAATGCTGTCCATAGAGTCAAAATGGGTCAGACACGACTTCGCGACTAACAACAACAAAAGTGTCCCTAAATAGTTGGACAGTGGATTATATAGTTGTTACACATAAAAACTGCTTGCAAGTCCCCTCTAAAGAAACATTCCTTTTACTCCCACATAGGAGGAATAACTATGTTAAGATGATAGTTTATATGATATGAATGCATTATCTAAAAAAAGTTTAATGAATTAATCAGATGATGCATATATGTATTACTAAAATGGATTAAGGCCCAATGAATGTCATGAGGTTTATTTCAGAGTAAGCAACTAAGATTATACTCTGACATTTCTTAAATCAGACAACACCCTCATGGGAACTTTCTAAAATAGTTGCAGTTTTCCTTTCTGGGAAGCAAGGAAACCAATGATAAGATGGACAAACATAGAGCAACCCCTTTCTCTGACTCTCTGTCTCCCCTGCTATGCTACTTTATTTATTATTAGATTTATATCTTGCCTTTTTTTTTTAAAGAACTCAGAGTGGCTTACAACATTCTCCTTTTATGTTTCTTTTTGAAGTTTTATTGAACAAGGAAGTCAGGATGAATTTTTGTGCTGCTGCAGGAATGCCTGTGTGAAACAAACTGCAATTCTTAAAAGCAAAGCCTCCATAAAACAGAACTTCAGAGTTCAGTGTTGGACTGAACACTGGAGATCTGGGTTCTAGTCTTTGCTCAGTCCTGAAGCTCACCTGATGACTTTGGTCACAGACTCTCAGACCAACCTATCTCACTGGATTGTTGTTGTATGGATAAAATGGAGCTATGTAAGCTACCTTGGGTTCCTCATAAGAAGAAAAAGGGCAGGACTTAAATGTAACGTAATAAGAATAACTAGAATCAGTGCATTTCCTTGTTATATACAGTGCATATAAAACAGAGAATACAGTAATCCCAACTTGCCTATAACATTCCTTTAGAACCTTGATATAATCTGTGAATGAAAAGGCTGAGCAGAAAGCATCTGCCATTTTATATCTTGAATATATGAAATGAACCAACGATCTGCTAAGCAAGAAAACATGCAAGCTTTTATACACACAGAAACAGGAGAATTGTGACAGAATTTATCTATCATCATACAACAATGAAGTCTTCAATAATGTTTTGAGAGAGCCCTGGAAGAAGAGAGCTAGCAGCTAGTCTCCTTTCCGAGTCAGCAAGTCCATTTCATGGAAATTTTGCTATAGTTACCATTTACACTCAAATTATGACGTATGTTTGCTCTTTTAAAGGAATATTTCCACACCACAAATCTTCTTTGATTCCTCTTGAGCTCCAAATGAATCTAGATAGAACTATCAACTTATGAATTATCCTATTACCAGCTTTACCTCTTTCAGGAAATTTGTTTTTAAATATGTGACTTCTAAATTATAGAGTCTGAACAAAACTTAAGTTTCCTTTTTAACATGTAAATGTTGTACTTTATAATTTATTACTTTACTTTTCACCACTTTTGGCTTCGGGGCTCTCCCTACTTTCCAGTTTCTTTTAGCTGCTCATACAGGGGTGGAGAATAATTTTCAGAAGGAGACCGAATTCAATGTTGGAGAAGCCTTCAGAGGCCATATTCCAGTGTTAGCCATGGCCAAAGGAGCAGAGACGAAGACCAATGGACTGAGTAAAAATACAAGACAAAAACAAACAAACAAAAAACCACTGTATTCTAACTTAAAGCTCGTACTGCCAGTAACTAAGGCTTAGCAGGAACATTTCAACTTTTCCTAATGGGGGGGGGGGGGACTGCACAAAAGCCAAGAAACCACCAAACAATTGGTAGCTGAGGAACAGGGTGAGAATGAGATACTATGGAGAGCTGGACCGGAACCCCAGGATGGCTTGAGTCCCCATCCCTGAACTAGAGCCTAGGCAGATGATATGGTTCACCTGAGATGCTCTTCTTTCTCAATTATTTTCTAGAGAGATATCAGTTGTTGCAGCCTGTGTGTGTGCGTACTCCTGTCCAGTTGCTTCCTGATGATGAGTAACTTAGGGCATATACATTATGAAGGATAACACAATTTTAGAGACAAAATAATGTTTGTGAGTTAACCACACACACGGGGGGGGGGGGTCATATGGCCAAGTGGCCAGTTTTAACCTCTCACTGTGTCTCAAAAACATCCTGTGCTCCAAATTAAAAGAGAGTTACCACATAGATCGTGTCAATCTTCAAAGTAGCTAATTCTTAACGCACACCTTAATGCACAGCTCAACCAAAGCTAAAAGGAAAAGTCAGGCTTTGGTCTGAAAATGTCTAGCCATCTGCTCCCAGCAATACATTTAATTTCACTTTGAAGCTGTGTTTGTTTGGGAATTCTATTTCCTAACCTCCCATGAACAGATGGGTTTAATAAGTTATGAATGATTAAGAGTATTTACTGATAATGCAAGAAAAGCAAATGCATTTGCAGTGCTCACCATTTCTCTTTCTTTTCCTGAGGCCCACATTCAGGATCTGTCTCAATCTCCTGCTAAAAATTACTGTTTCTCATATACTAAATGTGAGGCAGAAATCAATTTTGTACTCGCAGCATTTATTTTTTCCTTTACCTGAGTCTGTGCTGAAACCACAGACTGAATCTTCCCTTTGCTGACATTCTAACTCCCTCTCCTTATGAACCTCCATCTTGAGCCAACAGTTCAACACGTAAGCAGAGACAACTCATTCTGTAATAGTTTTGGATACTAACTTTGGCATAGATATGAGCTGCCTTGGGAATAGTATGTTGGTTCTTACTGTCTTGCATTCCTGCTGCATCACCTGGTGCAAATAGGACAGACAGACATTTTGCTAATTTTTTCAGGTCCTGTAATGTTTTTCAGGTTCACATTTTTTCAGGTCCTCTGATTTTTTTTCAGGTTCACATTTTTGCAGGTCCTTTGATTCAGGCAATTAAGATTAAACAAAAAAAAAAACAAAAAACAAAACTAATTCAGGTCTGTACATGTATGGATGTGGGGGGGGGTTACACTCTTATTCAGGTCTTTAAATGTGAGCAAATAGGATCACATTGTTTTTTGCAGATCTTTAAATATGCATGAATGGGATTGTTATTTTTTTAATTAGCGGTCTTCTGCAAGTCTTTCTGTCTACTATATTTCCCATTTTAAATGTCCTTGTCAGTTTCATCCTCTCATCTTCATTTAGTCCAGCAGAGCTATATTCCCTGCTGTCAAAGAACTTGTCAGTTTCATCTTCCACTTCAGTGCTCCTGCCCTTTCACTGTGGTTCGAAGGCAACAAAGAAAACAAAACCTGAATTGTCCTTCGCTGTTCACAAATGTGTTGCACTTAAAGATATTATTAATACTATTTACAATATTAACTATGGACCATTAGCAACTAGATACAGTTTGCTCAATGTATTACAACCACTTAATTGTGTTTATCTGGTAAATAAACAATCAAATCAGAGGGAACAAACCTGTGAAAATTTTGTTTAAACTCTCATGTGTTATTTTTAACTGCTTCTATTCATAGCTCAAAAGAGGAAAAAATACAAGGATGGAATGGTCATACAGAGAATAGATTTAGCAACAGAGGGAACCTAAAAGACTGAAACAGATACCTACAAACAGAAGAAGATTAAGTAATACAAAGTTCCATCTGTGTTAGGAATTCAGTTTTGTCTTCAGTTCAACTTGATACAACTTACCTAGGAAGAGAGCATGCAGTAATAATGGGAGGTGGAGGGCCCAGTCTTCTCTTACACTGTGATCTACTACCATCTCAGTCATGAAGATGACAGCAATATTGCACCTAACAGGGAAAGAAATATGTATAAATTCAATCAAAGCAAGAGAATGAGGGAGGGGAGAGAACAGCAATCGCAAAAAGGTGTTTCGAGAGTACCAAGTATAGCTTAAACACAACATGGTAGTTTCTGAAGTACAAAGGATCTTTTAAAAAATGACCCAAGGAAAAGCATGGAACGATATTTATGTGGTTGTATCCATTGCAGCTGTGTACTAGCAGAACAGAATCTCAGGTAAATGGATTCTCCTCCCTCATGCCCCACCCTCCACAGCGTGCTACAGAGAGATGGGGCAGCCAGGAGGAGAAAGGAAGGGAATGTCCTGCTGGGCGAACAGAAGTCTCTTTGTGCAACGCTTGGTGAAGTAGAAGTATGTATTTTAACACATGATGCACTAGCTCTTTATCATATGCAAAGGTTTTCTGAAAAACTTCTGTCAAAACATAACAAAACTCTTTTTCGGATAGAATGCTTGACAGTACTGTGACTAATCTTGGTTATTTTAAGTCAATAAGTTTTCGGCACCACTGTTTTGTTATCCCAAAATAACTCTACGAATTGAATAACATTAAATAGAGAGCCATTCATGTGCATGGAAAGATATGCCTTGTACACAGTAGCTGCTGGGACAGAATCATTTGGCAAGATAGCAGTCTCTAACCTTTCCCTTTTCTACTGGGATTCTTCTCTGCAAATGTCTCCTTGCAGCTGTTTTTAATCCATTTTCCCCTAGACAGACTCAGACCTAGAAGTAAGGCTAGCTTGAGGGGAAACAGACTGCTAGAAGTATGTTCAGTGGAGAATTAGCAGGTGCAGGAAAGGATAAGCACTGGTTCGCTTTTCCAAATGTCTCACAGGACCCTGCATTTATGTAGGGATGCTTGAAGAATTAATTTGCTCTTTACCTCCCAAATCTGTCCGCACTTTTGCAGACTTTTCTATCATACAATCCAAAGACTGCCATTCATGCTAAAAGCCTTTTTTCAGTGTAATGGCCACTCCACATAGTTGGCAAGCTTAATGGCCTGGTATGCAGGAGTTCCAAATTTGGCAACTAGGGATCAGAGAATAATTTGTTCACCTTTTGATGCAAATGTGCCTAATTTCATACTTTTGAACAACTATGCAAACCAAAACTCAGTTATCCTTCAAAATTTGCATTTCTGACTTCTGAGCCAGCCACTTTAAATTCTTTATAAGAATAAATAAATGCATAGATTTTGCAGTGGAGTTTTCCAGTCAAAGAATGCACACAAAAATGCATTTATTTGAAGAAATATTTCAAACATATTAAGAAAATTACTTGCAAAAGTATACATACAAAATACATAAAAAATACCTGCATTAGGAGAAATGTACACAAACATGCTAATGAATTTTATGCAATTCTTTTTTAAAAATCTCAAAGCTTAGAATGAACTAAATGGAACACCAGAGAGATTCTCAAAGCTGAAGAGGAAACCAACTTAAAATAGGAAACAAAGAGAAAACAAAACTGACATCCTTGTCCATTTCTAGCTGCCAGTGCCACTGGGAGTGATTTATGCCACTTCCCACAGAGACTTGTGCATCAAAAAAGAAAAAAGATTGCTGTCCCCCATATACATGACTATGGGAAGATGGCACATAATCAGACAAATGCAGAATGCCTGCACACTGGTTGACATATCTTCTTGATGTCTGGAGTGAGTGTTACCTGCTGAAAAAAGGTCTTAGAACTTGAAAGGAAGCACTCTGATGAGCTCACAAGTCTCTACTTCTTTTCAAATGTCAAATTTGCATTAATTCCAAACAACAGGACAGAACTGACAGAGGAAGGGACAAACGTGAAAGAAACCTGACTGATCTAATCAACCCTATTAAGAACTTGCTTTTTTTGTAGGTACGCCCTGACCTGAAAACCATCATGTAAAACTTCTGCCCTGCAGTGCCCTACCTGCATTCATTTTAACATGGGGGAAATAAACAAGTTTATGACATGAAGTCAGAAGCTTTCTTCCTTTAAAAATGTAATTAACATTATAACAAGTCACGATGTCTACATTTAGCAGGATAATCAAAATGGAATTAAGCCTGTCAGTGTAGCTTATATAAGAAGAAAATTCAAAAACCACACAGCAACCAACATGAATAATATTGTATTACACTAGGTTGTGGGTGGATGGGAGTACATCTCTTCACTTTCCAATTATGTCCTCCATCATTTCCCTAAATCTTAGAACAGCTTCACACAAATCAATGTCCCACACACATTATTAATTTGCTACCGTTAATTTTTCTTTTGTTGGGAAAAGTGAACTGCTGGTCCCCTTACAATGAGTTCATATGATTTCTAATGCAATGAAGGTCCATGCAATAACTGGCCATGTGAATGGGCCCAAGTCCCATTCAGTCCTTTAACAGAGGCACCTGCAATACCATGCTATATGTGCTAATTAGCAGTATATAAAAACAAGGTATTCAAGGCTTTCGGAACAGAACAATGAAATAAAGAGGAAACAACATTATTCAGTTCCTTAAAATATTCAGAGCATGACCAAAATATTTTTACAACCAGAGGTATATAATGTACAATTAGCAGATGATGCTTTTGAAGACAGTCATTTTAACATTGAGCTTACCTATGGAGTGGACCACGTGGTGTAATTGTTTCTGGAAGGTAGTCAACCAGTGGTGCCCAGCAACCTCCATTAAAAGGCATTGGCAAAGGTTGTGGCTGTTTCATCTCCACAATGTTCAGTAGCCAGCTTGTGTATGGAGAAATAGGATCATCTGTACAGGAACATTTTATGGTTAACATTTTGAAATTACCCAATAATCAGTGTTCTCTTGGTAGCATGCATATACATCACAAACATTAACTGCAAGGTACCAATAAAACATCTGTAATAAAGCAGCATAAGATAACAGCAAGGTAAAACCAATACAGGGACAAAACAATGTGATAAATAATAAAATAAAAAATAAAACCAACCAGTTTGGTGTGGTGGTTAAGAGCATGGGACTGGGTCTCAAACGATCTGGGTTCTAGTCCCCGCTCAGCCATGGAGCCAGCTAGGTGACTTTGGGCCAGACACAGACTCTCAGCTCAACCTACCTCACAGGTTGTTGTTGTGGGGATTAGATGGAGGAGGAGAATGATGTAAGCTGCCTTGAGCACTTTGTAGGAAAAAGGCAGGATATAAATTGAAAAATAAATAAATAAATAAATAAAATAAGGCTAGAACAGTGCAAATGTCAGGGATAAATGTATAGAAAGGCTTCAGCTGGTGTTGCCAAAACCTTAAATTAGGCACTAGGCAAATCTCTCTAGGAAAGACATGCCACAAAGAAGGCATTGCCGCTGAAAAGCCTGTCTCTCCTGTAGCTCCTTGTCTTGCCAAACTGAAATATGACAGCTGGAGAAAGGCCTCAGATCATGACTTAAGCTTCCAGGTAGGTAAATATGGGAGGAGATGTTATTTTAGGTAATCTGGTTGCAAGCCATTTAGAGCTTTCATGTTTAAAGCCAGTATTTAGAATTGGGTACAAAAATGGATTTATGGCCAGCATAGCTGGCCCCCCATGGTTACCATGATGGTCATGAAGACCAGACCCACACCAGAATCAGCAGACTGGCATGCATGCTAAGATCTCCTGGACCATCCCAGGAGATTTCACAACAAATCTGATACCGTTTCTATCAATAAGACTAGTGGTTGAGGGGTATACTACCAGTATCTGGAGTTCTCAACACAAGATATAAATGTTCAAGATTAGTACTCAAAGTGACAACAAACCTGTACAGGGAGACTGAATCCCTACAGATTCCAGTGAGCACCCTCCTTGATCCTCAAGACTCAAGGTGAGTGCATACAGCTAGAACTAACTTCTCCCTTTTCACCTTTCCACATCTTTTGTTTGGAGGAAGAAACAGAAGAGGGACTGGGCCTAAATGTCTACCTGCTGTTCACCTCCACTGGCCTCCTAGAGTAGGCTCTATCACTGAGCAGGATGCTGCTAAAGGCTCTGCTTTCCCTCTGTGCTGGTAATGGCATGGCAAGTACTGAGGATCAGAGGGTCAGAGATGACAGATGAATAGCACATCTGCTCCTCTAAGGTCTCAGGGACATTTACTGCTGTCTGTGTTCTCTTTGGGAATCTCATGTTGTTCCCGCTCCAAATGCTTCAGTACAAACAATACAAATCAGATGCATAACACATGCCATTTGCATTTTATTGATTGCCAATATAGTTAATGTATTACTTGCTATTTGTCATAGTTTCATGTGAAGTAGTTTAATTGTAATATGCATAGAAAAGAGGTATACAAATAGAAGGAATAGGCCAAATGCAGACTTTAGGCAATTACTAATGCAAATATGGCTCAAATAGTGGCTAGGTTACTATCGGAAGCATAATGCCATTTGATATTTTTGATATTTTTAGCAACAAAAGATCACAAAGCTTCAATTAACCAAAAGCAGCTTCAGATACTTGATACAATCCAGCCAAATGGAAGTAGCTTTAAGTCCCATGGATTTCAATGAGGGAGATTTTAGCACACATTTAAGGTTTCCATTGAAATCAACAGGGCTTAAAAACTCTTAACTCTGACCAAGTTATGCCTATTAGGACTGGGTATCTTTATTGCTCATCACTGTTCACAAAACTTAATTCAAGCAAAAGTCAAGTCATACTTTTGTCATCATCATAAGATCCTCCAGAACTATTGCTGTATCTTGATTCCAGTCGATTGTGTGCTCTGATCACATTGCTAAACCTTGGGGGTGGAAAAAAAGAAAATTTTTGTAAGTTTTGAAGAAAAAAAGGTAAATGCTCCGAACTAAATTTGTTGCCAGTCTAAATATTCCAAAATTCTTCAAAGGAGTATGCAGGCAACTTATATTCTCTGACAAAGTGATAATTTTAATGGGAACTAACACCTGAGTGGTAGCATTCTAGGGAGTTCATGGCAGTTTTAATTACAAAATCAGGCCTGAAGTCTGATTGAAATGGATCAGGATAGCATTAACAGCATGAAACACAGTTAAACAAGTTTATCTCATTGCAAGTCATAAATCTGAATTGGGCTCTATGTGCACAGTCAGGTTTAAGAGGAGTTACCACAATACATTCTGGGACTCATTATCTTCTTAAAACAAGTATATTGAAATAATACTTAAAATAAAAAGGTGTAATCCTTGGAAATGTTTTCCAAGTTAGAGATGAAACTCTGACCTCAGAGGATTTCCCCCTCTCCACCCTCACTATGCTATGGAAAATTCAACAACTCCAGGTGCATGTAACTATTCTTGCAGAACAGTTGCATCAGAAGTATTTTGCTATCTTTGATGCAGAACACATTACTAAATAATTTTGACAAATTGCTATTTAATATTTTGAACAGCCTTCCCCAGTAGGATCAAAGGGAAAAGCAATGTAAAGTGTCAGCCTCCTTCTGGTTTTGCCCTCCTAAGTTATCTCTAGCAATGTTTAGTGCTGAGAAGTTGGGAGGTTTCATTTATACAATTGAGCTATTCATACTTGCAATTAAGCAAAGATAAATGTTGTTCCACATGTTTGTACCATACTTTTGAAAAATCCCACTTAAAGTTCTGCTGTACAGAACTTTACTAAAGAAAATGTTGCACAGAAGCAAAACTATTTATTCTCTGGTTAGAAGCAAAATGATTCACTCCCCAGTTGTTTATGAGGTCTCTTCTGTTGAGAACTCAGTCTGGGTCAATCTATACCAAGTTCTCATGCTAGCTCATCATTTCTGTGGTGCCCATTTGCTAATCATGTGCATGTTGCAGGGAAATTACAAAAGAGGATGGTCTGACTAAACTGAAATCTTGTATATTGAGTTGACCTTCCCATTTCAGAAAGAAAACACAAATAGAGAGAAAATATATGCAACTTGTTTCTTTAAAATGTTTTCATGTTACAAGTCTATGAAGTTATTATTAAAGTGAAGTAAGACCAAATATGTCTGTTTCCACCAGTATGTGCCTAAATCTGAATCCAGTCATTTGTTTGTTGTTTTCTTAACTACAGTATAATGACTCTATACATACTGACTCTGTACAAGGGGTTCCAGGAAGAAGTCTTCCCAGGGATTGAACTGGAGATGTTATAGATGTAAAACATAAAAAGTGGCAGAGCAGATATTAAATTGAACCCCAGGGGAAAGCCAACAGAAGCTGGGAAGTGTTCAGTTCATGTGCAATCATCCCTAGAGTATGTAGCAGAAACAGTTTCCAACTGTAAAATGTAGGAGGGGAGAAAGTAAGCCACAAAGGTATGGCATATCATGGTAAGTCCTAAGTGCCAAAACATAAATTGCTTTTGCGCAGAGAGGGAAGCTGTGTTTAGGTGTTTCTATGCAAATACTAGAAGCCTCTGAGCCAAAAGATTAGAGCTGTGATGCCTGGTTTTAAAGGACACAGAAACCTGGTGGAAAGAAGAGAATCAATGGGATACGGACACTTCTCGATATATACCGGATAGCAAGGAAAGGGAAAGGTGTGATGGAAGAGGAGTTGCTTTGTATATCAAAGGGACTAGAGTCCAGCAGATTTGATAATCCAAAATACATAGACTCCTTGAAAGAAGCACTGGAGAGCCAGTGTGGTGTAGTGGTTAAGAGCATTAGTCTGGAACTCAGGCAATCTGGGTTTCAGTCCCTGCTCAGTCATGAAGCCAGCTGGGTGACTCTGGGCCTGTCACAGACTCTCAGCTCAACCTACCTCACAGTGTTGTTCTTGTGAATATCAGATTGAGAGCAGAAGGAGGAGAATGATAAAAGCCTCTTTGAGTTCTTTGTAAGGAGGAAGGATATAGATCAAATAAATAAATACAATACCTGTCTCCAAACAAAAGTTAGTCATAGAAATATGCTACTGTCTTCCAGACCAAATGCTCAGGGTGATCTTGAGATGGAGACTGAAATCAGGGAGGCCTTAAACAAAGGCAGCACTCCAATAATGAGAGACTTTCACTATCCAAGCATTGACTAGGTAAGTATATGTTCTACTTCCAACAGAAGGTTATATTTTTATGTCCTTAGAAGAGTCAGTTACAGAAAAAACCAGAGGAGAGCCAACCAGAAGGGAGGCAATTCAGGATCTAAACTCCTAGGTGGGGTTACCCAGAACACAGTACAGCTTGTAAATTTATTGACCACAACACTATCAGATTGAATAGGCACCTTTTGCAGACTGCAAAAGAGGTCCAACACAGTTACAACTGAACGGGATAGAGGAAAAATCTCTAAAGTAAGAGAACTGGGGAAAAAAAGTTGAAGTGGGGAGTCAAGAAGGTTAAATCCCTTCAGAATGTTTTGAGAATTTACTCAAAACTACAATAAAAGAGGCACAGACAGTAGGCATTCCACAAGTTAGGAAAGGTAGCACAAAGTTCAAGAGGTCACCAGTATGGTTAATAAATAGAGTCAAGGAAGCAGTTAAAGAGAAATGGAAATCTTGCCCAAATCAGGAAAACAAAAGGAAGCACAAACAACAAAGGGAGATGTAAAGAAACATTTTGAGGAGCACATAAGTAACAACATCAAGGCCAACAATTAAGAATTCTTGAAATATATCAGAAGAAAGAAACCAATCAAAGAGGCAGTTGGACCACTGGATGATAATGAAATTAAAGAAGCACTAAAGGGGAATAAGAAGATTGCAGAGAAATTGAATTCTTTTCATCTGTCTTTACAACAGAGGATACCAAACATATCCCTGTTCTTGAAATGATGTATTCAGGAAGGGAATCTGAGAAATTAAGGGAGATGGTAATGAGGAAAGATGAAATTCTCATCTTATTGACAAACTGAATGTTAACAAATCGCCAGGCCAGATGGTAGCCATCCTAGAGTTCTTCAATAGCTTAAACATGAAATTGCTGATCTTCTTACAAAAATATGTAATATGGATCCAGGATCATCTTCCATACCAGAGGACTGAAGAATGGTCAGTGTAGCACCAATTTTCAAAAAGTGATCTAGGGTCAAACAGGAAATTTCAGGCCAGTTAGCTTAACATCTGTTCTGGGTAACTTGGTTGAAAGTGTTATTAAAAGCAAAATCAGAAAGCAGGTAGAGGGACAAGTCCTGATGGAAAAGAATCAACAGAGCTTCTGCAAAGATAAGTCCTGTCATACTGACTTGTTAGAGGTTTTTGAGAGTATCAGTAAGTACGTGGAGAGAGGCAATGCAGTAGACATTGTTTATGTGGGTTTCCAAAAGGTTTTTGACAAAGTCCCACACCAAAGATGCTTAATTGTAATAGGATGGGGGTGGGGACTTTTGAATTAGTAACAAGCTAAAGAACAGAAGGCAGAAACTGGAAATAAATGATAATTTGACCTAATGAACAGCTGGGGTCCCTCAGGCTTCTGTATCAGGACCAATGCTTTTTAACCTATTTGTAAATGATCTGTAATTAGGAGTAAGCAGTGAAGGGACCATATTTGCTGATGACATTATTCAGGATGGTTAAAACCAAAAGAGACTGTGAGGAGTTCCAAAGGGATCTTGCAAAGCTGGAAGAATGGGCATCAACATGGCAAATACAGTTTTATGTAAGGAAATGTAAAGAAATGCATGTCAGCGCAAAAAAACCTCAACTTGAAATAACTGATGGGATCTGAGCTAGCAGTGACTGATCAAGAAGATCCTTGGGTGCGTAGTGGCCAACTTGATGAAAATATCAACCCAGTGAACAGCTACTGTGAAAAAGGTAAAGTCCATGTTAGACATAATTAGGAATGGAATGGAAAAGAACTGTATCCCCAAGATGGTACTCCCCTTATGCAGAGCGCTGTGCGTGGTCGCATCAGGTTCCACTCCTGGCAACTGACCTTCTTTCATGTCTGGTGCTACCACCAGTGGCAGTGGCAGTGCACAGAAAAGGGGCAAGCAGTCATACCAAACATCGTTCCCAGTGACCATCTTCTGTGCCCAGTGCCAGAAGCGTTTGCTGGGTACTTGGGCTCAGGGCCACTGTAAAGCAAACTGGAGTCCAGGCAGCCAAGTCCAAGGAATCTGATGGATTCCTGGCCATAAACAAATTCCTTGCGCATCCCTATGCAGAATCATTATGTTGTTTCGGGTGATCTATACAAATCGGTGGCAGATTCTCTAGGTTTGGTACTAGGTTTAGATAGCTGCACTTACCTAACGTACAGTGACAGATGTACTGTAAATTACTCAAGTTGGAGGGGACCTGGCCTTTGAGTTTCAGGGATCTAATGCTTAAGAAAGAGTGACCAGATTACAAACCTTTCATCTGTTTCTTTCACAATTCTGTTCTCTTCAGTGTCAGGGAAACTATCTTGGCCAGCTACTACAGTATTACTGCTTGATGTGGTTCCTGCACATGTAAAAAGCATATTTAAAACAAACAAACAAACACACTAAGAGCATACACATTAGGAAAGATTTTTAATTCAAGCTGAAAAAAAATCCCCTAGCATTAGGCAACACTGTGTAATGACAGATGTGACCATTTCTCACAGCAATCAGCCAGCCTCGCAAAATAATCCTCAGACTTTCAGAGCAAGTCTTACGCTCAGAGTCTTATGCTGATATATGTGGAAGATAAAAAAACAAATTCTGTAAAGTTATAGCTTTGTCCTCCTTCACTCCTGTTTGCAATGAATGGCCTGTTAAAGAGTACAACATTAGACTCAGGAGAAGCTTCCTCCTGTAAAGCCCCACCTGTAAAGTCAGAACTCTGGAAAGGTTGTTGTTGCATCTGTGACCACCAATTCATTTCACCTAAGCAAAGATTTGGGATGAAAGAATGGCTGAAACTATCCTTCACCTTCAAAGCTCTAGGCAATTAGAAGAAGTAGGCTCCGATAATATTTTCTCTCAGCCTGATCTATCACTGAATATTGTAGTTTGAAGCTAGCAAGCTTCTTTCATTCCATCATCATTGCAGGTTTCCACTTGTTTTACTTATTTATTTTTTCTTTTTTTTTGGTTTAGAGCAGTCCTATTCTATAGGTTTGTGGTTAGGGTAAGCCCTTTATATCTACAATACTGATTACATCTAAAATACGAATAAGGCTAAGCAAAAACTAAGACAGCCTATGGGCCTCAGCACAATGACTGGGTTTACACACTGAGAATATGGATTGAGTGTGAGTTAGGATAGTTGTACTATGTATTGCATTGTTCAACAACTTTGGGTTGTTGCTGTATTATGTGAACCCATCTAACTTAACAAACCCTGGTTTGTTAACCATGAACAAAGTGCAAACATGATTTGTTGTTGGGTTGTGAACTGTGGACAATTCATGGTTAAAAAACCATGGTCTGTTAACACAGCTCAATTCATACAACACAATAAGCCACAATTCAACAACCTAGACTCAACTGTAGCCAATGTGTACTCTGGCATGTTGTGTTCTGTGAATCAGGTTAGTAGCTGATATGTTCCTCTCCTTTCTGGTTGCAGAGGTTCAGAGGATGAATAGTTTTGAGAAAGTCTGAGAATCTGGCTCACTTTCTTGCTTACAGTTTGAATAAATGCACATAGCTTTACGTGAAACATCCCAATTAGTCTCCGGGCTTTTTTTTATAGTGCAGCAGAATCTGGGATCGAATCATTAGTATAAGTATTATACACATAGACAGAAAGAAACCTCCCATTTATTATCAGGAATGCCAGTTCTACAGCAGGTATAAGATGGTGTTCATCTTAAGTAAATCTACAGAAATCAAGAAGACTCATAGGCTTTTCAGGCATAATTAACTCGTTCCATTGATTTAAATAGGTCTACTCCTATGCTAGAGATAAATGTAACATAACACATTCAACAGAGTTTGGAACAAATGTTGATAGTTCCTTCATATACAGTATCTTTTTACAAATTAAGCTATAAAAGATAAAGGTTAATCTTTTACCAGAAGCAGCAGCTGAGGCCTTATTGCTGGCAGTAAAGCGATAGAAGGGTGGATTGTCACAATGTTGAACTATGGGGTTTACTGGATCTGTCTGTTGAAGCTCAAACAGAAGTTCCTCCATTGTTTGAATAGTATTGTTCCGACATAAATAGATAGCCACTTTTTTGATCTAAACAAAAAGCAGTATTTAGCTTCTACAAAGTATAACTGAAAGATGTGCACAGTCAATATAACACACACAGATACTTCAGAAGTTATAACAATGTTCAATATATTTCTCACCCTCCATCCACTTGTCTAATGTAACATTTGTCTACAATCATGGGATGCTCAGTCTCTCTAATCTTCTCTTGCCCACCTGGCCCTGCTGTGTCTTGCTAGTATGTGACTTCAGCTTTCTTTTACTTCTGCCATGCGTTGTCAGTATAGGATCCTTGCTAACTTCTGACCTTTCCTTCACCTCTGAACCTGCCATACCTTGTTGGTACTTGACCCCTGTCCATATGTTTACTGACATTCTCAAATAACTATGAAAGGCTGGGGAGGCTAGCAGCTGTAATGTTAGTGAGGTGGCGTATCCATATTTTAGTCTGAACTTTGAAGGAGCTCTCCTTAGTGCTCAACCTGTGCTGCTGGAAGACGAGTGCTTTCCCTCCAGCATTCAGTAGCCAACCCGATGCCTGCAGGAAGCCCATAAGCAAAGAGTAATGGTCTAAGTCTTCTTTCCTTGCTTCTCTCCAGCTGCTTTGGACATGCTCCAGTTGCACCAGGTGAAAACCTATTTATTTTCCAGATATTTTAATAGATAAGATCTATTTTTATTCATCTGCTGCTATTGTGTATTAATTTTACCTTAACCACTGTATATTGGTTTTATCGTTCTTGTTTGTCTAATTATGATTATTGTACTGTTACAAGTTTACACTTGTAAACTGCCCAGAGAGCCCAATGGGATATGAGGCAGTATAAAAATGTAGTAAAAAACAACAACAAAACCCTACCCCAGAGTAGTTACACCAACATGGAAAACTCCTTAGATTTCAGACTGAAACCTAAAAAGGATATCAACCTCTACTAACACCAGAGCCACCAACCTCAACTGCTAAAAAGGTAATGAGACAAGGCTCATCTTTATGGAAGTCATGTTGAATTGTTTTCAGCAGGACTTGTCCTTTTCTATGCTTACACATTTTATCTTGAATAATAATAATCTCAACCAATTAGGAATAAATGCCAAGCTAAGCAGTCTGTAATTTCCTGAATCCTTCCACCCTAGGATTCCTTTAAAAAGTTGGTGCTACATGGGTCATTCTCCGGGTGTCTGGTACAGAGGCTGATCTTAGGGATATGCTACATATTTTGTGAGAAAAACTGCAATTTCATGTTTGAATTATGTAAGAATTCTAGGATAGGTACCATTTTGGTAGCTTCAGATTTATCAACTTTATCAAATCGAGGATTTCTGACATCACTATTTCCTTCTATTCCTCAGATTCCTGACATTCTTGAAAACATGAACTCAGGCAAAATGCATTTCTGTCTACTTGTATTTCCTTTGTGTAAATCTGTGTTTCCTCTTGTTCTGCTCCTTTGAACAAGACTTCTATTTCCTGAAGGAAGCCTTCTTTTCTTCAATATATTCCTTGATATTACTCCTTCATGATGCTGGTGACCTCTTGGACATGGTGCTACATTTCCTAACCTATAGTAAGCATTCTAGCTGAGTTTCTATTATTGTGGTTCTGAGGAGCCTTCAAGCATTATTAATGGATTTAACCCCCTGAACCTCCTTTAACCCCCTTTCAACTTCCTTTTTAACAGTTTCCACATTTAGAAGTTTCTTCTTTTGAGACAAATTAGACTGCCTTGATAGTACAGAAAGGGGAGAGGAAATGAGGAACTTGATATAAAAATACCTATGTATGGGATACACAAACACACACACATTTTAACTGAACAGTAATGGAGAAGGCAGCCATAGTTTCATACCCGAGTTTATGCCTCATTATTATATGCAGGGCACAGTGGTTACCTTGCTATGATTTCCACAAATATACTTGATTTTTATTCTCCTATCTACCTACAGTATAGATGCTAATCTACTCTATCAACCAAACAACTTTAGTTCAATAAATGCATATTATTTCTAGTGGACAAGTATCTGAAACAGATAACTCCGCTCTGTAAGAACAACCTGACTAGTTTTAATATTCACTTACATATGGTAAAAGGATAGTATCACTGCTAACTCCACACAAGCTAATTAGAAACTGCAGTGTTATTCTCAGGTTGTTGCTCCATTTTTCATTGTTGGCTAAAGCATTCCAGACATTTTCCATTTCAGGTCCAGGGACTTCATCTCCATACTGTATGAAAACACAAAACACTGAACTCAATAAAAGCACAGTAACTTTTCTGCTAAAATGTGTGAAATGCTCACAAGTAATACATTTTTTAAAGGACTGTTTTTGCTGTTGTTGCTTGATACCAAGCTAAAATACCACAAGCCACATGACAGAACTGTGCACACGGATAGAATGACCTTGTGTTTTTTCTGAACATCAGAGGCCAGAATCCTAATACTAGGGTGGGCAAGTTGTGTCTCTCCAGATGGTTTGGTCTATAACTCCCATCCTTTTTCAACACTGGCTGGGTGAGTAGGGCTAACTAGCTATGGATATGCCAGTAGGGCACCACAGACTAACATCTGGACAGTTCTAACAGATCAGGATAAGAATTGCCCTATGTAAAAACTGCAGAAATATACTGGAACTGTAGTGAAGTGGATACAGAACGCTCGACTTAAGCAGGGAAATCTGCTTCAAGGATAGGCTGGACATGCACATGGTAGGCATGTCATGAGTGGAATATGCATGCAACTTTGAACTTCTTGGAGCAATAGTGGGATAAAAATATTTAAAACATACTGTTCATAAAACACTGCACTGGAATGCATATTTAATAGCCATATTAAATTTACTTTACTTACATACCTTAGCAGTCATATACATCAGATTATTAAGTACCAATGATGTGGCCTCAGGAGACCCCCAGCCATTTCCTTTCAATCCGCATGTGATAGGTATTTCTCCTCCTTTGTCCTTTACCTCATCCTCTGGGGTGCTAGGACTTGAGCCCGGGAGAAGAAGCCTGCTGTCTACAAGTTCAAGGTTATGAAGCCATGGCAGCAAGTAGGTAAGCATGATCTGGCGTCCATTTGGATGAGTTGTTGGGAATCGCTGACTTACTTCTAAAAACAAACAGAAAAGAATCATAGGATCCTAGATTTAGAAGCTGGAGTATCACACATTTAGTACCACCATATGCACTCTGTTTTTCCTTAGAAGTCTTCAAGAAAAGTAATTGCAGAACTTCTGATCCATGACAAATATGAATACTGGTTTTATTACCTACAACTAACAGATTACTTATTTCTGTTTCTCTGCCTTAGGGGTGGGTCATTTCTTGTCCTGGAACTGAATCTCGTGGAACTTAAAAAATTAGAAAAAAGGCTTCCAGGGCAACCTGTGAAGTGGCAGAAGGGTAAAAATTAAGTTGTTTTCAAGCTATTGGCAATCATTTTGGTACTTTGTAGTAGCTACGGAGTATTAAAAGAAAGAAGAGGCAGTAATATGGTTATTTGGTATGCCATTTTGGGGGGCCAGCTTACTGAAGAATGCTGAGAGTTGAAGGCCTTCTTTCTGTTTAAACATACATATTACAATTGTCCAGAATTCAGTTTAAACTAATAATTTAAACTAATTGATTTAAAAGCAAACATTACAATAAATCTAACAAAAGAGTGAAAAGTCTGAAACCTAAATCCTTGAACTTTGATCTGCATTCAAATGCATCCTCCAAACGCATAGAACAGTGAAGTGAAGCTAACCAATGACAAACAAAAGCAACATATATATTTAACAATGAACATATTAAGGAAAAATCATGTTCTTATTAACATTAACCCAAACTGTGCCGGGAATGAAATGATATAACTTAGAATGCTCACACAGCGGGCTCACACAGTCTAGAATGCTCACACAGTCTACTGCTTCCAGTGCAAAGCAGAGGAAAAAAGCTGAAAAGAGGAAATGCCTCCCTGATATATTGGACTTTCACTTATATAAACCTTGTTCCACAAAGGAATAATACTCTATCCCTTCAGCAAATTACTCTTGGCAAAGATGAATAGGAAGTTTCACCTGAAAACAATGGAAGTGTGAGTTCAGGATACATTCTTGCCAGTTCATATGATAGATGAGCTAGTGATACACTGTAAAGTGGTGGCAGTGGACCATGAGTCCCATAAAGAATACTGCCCGGCCTCTGCTCAGCTACTTTCTTTGAATAAACAAAAAGCTTTGCTTCTAAAATCTATAAAAAGATGAGAAAATAAAGTGATATTACACATTTCCAATATATTCATTTTGAACATCACAAGATTATCTACAGATTTTGCCATACATTTTTCATCTGACAGAAACTTCTTAGATGTTTGCATTTCTAGGACAGTCAAAAATCACCCTGTGGCCTAACTATTGACATTATTTCTCCTCCATTTCTCTTCCACCTCCCACTGTGACAGTCAGCCTGATTAGATAAAGCTTTGTCCTCAGACAATTGCCCCTTCTGGCCTCCCTCCCTCCTTTGATCTCTTGTGCCACCTTTTCCTGCCACTCTGCTTGTCTATTGCCGACCACTTAATAAGAGCTAAAACTCCCAGGTAAACCATACAGAATGCATTTGCCAAACCAAGCCTGTGCCAAACCAACCCAGCTCAGTCCAATAGTTGGTAACATAAGGATAGTGTTGAAAATAAATAGCCAGAACCACCCTGGCACTCTCACTTTTTCCTTGCTGCCCTCCCTTTAATACTACGGCAATAAAATTCTATATAAAGGATTATTGCAATATTTGCATACTAGATTATCAGTGATGAAAATAAACGCATTAGGAAGCTCTATAGTTACTTGCTTTTCCTTAGGTTTTTAAAGGTTTTTACAATTTATTTCATACATGCCTGCATGAGTTGCATGGAAATCTCATAAATTTCTCTATTGGTGTCAGATGCTTTAAACAAGACTAGATTTAAAAGTGTCACGATATCAAAAGGATAGTTCCTGAAAGAACAGACACATGTTATCATTTCACAGAGATTCCTTATAATTTAAAATTTTAAAAAATCAACTGCATGTTGCAACAAACAATATATAAATCTGTCAAATAAAGCAATGAACTATATTAAATGTTATCAACAAACATTCAATTTCATGCCTTGAAATACTAAACCAAAAACATTTTGTCAAAAGGTGATTCTGAAAGATTGTTAATCCTCAACTATAATTAGCTAAAATTATTTACAACTGCAAATGATTTACATCTCAGCCTATATTACTTTGCATCTAAGCAACCAATACTATTTTCATCAGAATCTCAACCTTGAACTAGCTCAGCATCTCTTCACCCTGGCTGTTACCCCATAGTGGTGCTATTCCTATTGCATGCTAGCATTTTTGAGAAGGAGGTATATGTAGTGAGTGCAATTGCTGTGAAGGTGTTACACCTGTCCCAGTTCTTTTCTCCAGTGTAGCACCAAGTTGCAGAGAAGTCTATGTTCCAGGGAAAACAGAAAAACCAAACCTTAGACCATCTGCTTCATTTCCAGTTACTTGCTTTTGTCCTACCAACTCCAATGGGAATATTCAGAAGCTACACTAACCAATTCCAAAAGTACTTCAGATGTTAACTGATTCTTTTAATGTTTCCATTATATTTTGTAGAAATTATGTTTATTTCTGTCCAAAGATCCTAGGATTGTTTAAATTATCTTTGCTCTCATTACAAGAAAATTGCATTTTTTCAGATGGCAAAGTCCTAACATCTCCTACTTTAAGACTGGCTGATACCTGCTTCCACACACAGTTGCAATGGCTTTGAAGCATCCCGAAGCAAGTTGATATGATCCAGTATAACAGCGGTCTATAGCCCAGTTGAAGAGATTGATTTGGTCAGGATTTAACTCCAGCAACAAAACAACTACTTCATAGCCAAGCTGATGAACCTGAGTGCACAGAGAATGACACAGTGTTTTGAAATAACACAAACAATACTTGTATCAATAATTAAGAGCATAAGGAAGCTAAGAACCATGTCGTTGAGTCTATCCAAAGCCCACCAAGACCAGTTTTGTGTTTTGAGCAGTGGCTAGTCATATGCCTTTGGGTGGTCACAACTGTTGCTAAGGTGATGGCTATTTCCTGTAGCTTTACTCAGCATCTGCCAATCAGAACTATTCCATAAATGACCTTGGATATTATTTTTAGCTATTACGGCTAATAGCTACTACATAGGTCTACTCAAAAGTACATAGGATTGCATTCAATAGGTTTTTCCCAACCATTATCTACCTGGACACGACCATCAACCTCGGGGCCTTCCTCTGAGTGGCAACTCTAAGAAAGTGCAAAGGGTGGTAATAAAGGGAAAGGCTGTCTCAGTGGTGGCCCTTCATCTATGGAATAACCTCCCTACTGCAGTTTGGTTGGTGCTGAATCTGTCATCTTTTGGTGCCAGGTTAAGATGGTCCTCTTTTTTGAGGCTTTTAAAGACTTACTCGGCCAACCAGGAGCTTGAGGGGGATCACCATGAGTTTTGTAGTCACTCTTTTGTTATTTCTGATTACTGTTTTTAGCTGTTTTGTACTTTAAAACATTTTTTCTGATATTATGATATTTTATTGTATTTTTCCTCTGTTTTTATGGATTGTGTAAATCGCTCAGAGAGCTTTGGCTGTGGGGTGGTAATATCAATAATAACAATTATTATATATACACCTACTTTATTGAGGCAAGAAACAAACCATTTGTTATGTTTGCATTTTGATGACATTTTCTGGGTGTTCAGGCAGCTCCAAAGAAAGTTCCAATTCTTTGGAACAAGCGCAGCCTAAGTTGTATGGTGTTATGTTACAGCACAGTGGAGATAACAGTTGTGGGCAGGAGATTTTCGTGTATTCAAATGCCTATAGCTCTCATGATTGTTCAAAACACAAGCACATGAACAAGAGGTTGAGGCAAGGCTTCCATTGATTGCTCAGGGTTTTAGTGGTACGAAGCCACAGATTTTCTCTCTGTCTACAATTTTGTAACTCTCTAAGCCTATTAGTTTGCTGTCTCCTCTCTACATGCCTTCCTTTGCCCCATTCTTGGCATCCTAGCCTTCACCAAAATATTCCAAGGTTATGCCAAGTATTAAACCTTGAAAGCTGAACAAGTTATGAAAAGTGAATGAACTTATTACACATTTAATTCTAAGCACATATGAAATGCTCCATCTCTACACACAGAAATCACTGTTAAATGGATACAGTGAGAACATTTTAAAACAGGTTCAGGAAAATTTAATATGGCAGAGATGCAAGGAAAATACTGGTCTTCCATCTTACTGGCCTTATTTTCTCCTAAAGGTAGTATTCATTTTGGCCTTTTCCCAAAGATCTGCCTACTCACACAGATTTGATTCACCATCAGCTATTTTAAGTACGCCAGAGGTGCTTTTACATTTGCATTTCAGAAAGCCTGCACTGGGTGGTGGCATATGGAGTGGAAAGACTTCACACAGAAAGGCAAGCACTAACTGAGATCAAATTATCCTTAACCTTTTTGAATGCCTAGATTATTTCTTTGGAGAAATTTAAACAAGTAAACTATAGAAAGGTATATGTCTTGAAAGAAAAATAACACAAATCATTTTCCTACTTCAACAGTGTGGTGATAAAGGTAACTTATCACTACTAGTTCTACATTCACTGCAGAGACGTTGCTGTTTGTCATGTAAAATGCAGTTCAGCTGGACTGCATTCAACCAATACAAAGTGATTTTAAAAGTACGTATAATTACTGCATTACTCACTCGTAAATCCTGACATGCTAAAATATTATCAAGCCATTTGTAGAGATAGCCATCAGGAGAGAGTCCCACATTGTCAAATACAGGGCCACAGCACAGTACAGCTGACATTGCCTAATGACAGAAAAAAAGCAGCTCATTTTATAAATGCAACTATGATTAACACAGTTTTATAATTTATTTCAATATGTTGCCCACCATACACTGTAGAATCATTGTAGATTCTAAACACAACGAAATTTATCAAGGAACACAATGAAGATGTTGAAGGCACTTTAATGAGACTCCTATGAAGTATAGATGTAGCTAAAGACAAATGACTTTATGTGGGTGTACTTGTGCATTTTTCATAGGCAAGTGGTTGGCCACCATGCAACAAGAATCAGGCAAGATGGACCTGGCCTGATCTAGCATGACTCTTCTGATGTTCTTATTTCTTATGACTTCCATCTCTCCTTATATTCAGCTATAGCCTGAAGCAGTTTACTCTCACCTTACCTGAAATCAGCTCTCTCCAACCTGCACCCACTACTTATTAATCAAAAAGGCTCCAACATCATCCCTTGACATCCATTTCATTTTGACAAAGCATCAACACCTAGTTATACTGTCAGCTTGAAAGCAGATATTCAAGAATAATCACCACAGCAGTAGTTTCCTGTTTGCAAGACAGAAAACTGCCCCATGTTATTTTTAAGTGAAAAATATTTACTAACAAATTTTCAAAATAAGCATCTAGGATTCAGCGATAAATGTTTGCTGCTTTAAAGCAAGTATGTTTAGAATTTTGCAATTAACACCAGCTTTTCCCACCCTCAATAGTACTTAACTCAATAGTGTATAAAAATAAGAAAGACAGTACAGGACATTGATTTTGGAAAAAGAAAAACGTATAATTTGTCGAAAAATAAACCCATCATTTCTACCACTTTCTTAAGAATAGTTTATCTAGGATGGGAACTTTTATACAGTATATAGATTCATGGCATACCTTTAGAGCACAATACTGGTATCTTGTAATCTGATGATTTCTGTCACTGTAACGATCCAGTGGTGTAAACATAATACTGAAAGGACCAGCCCATTGACTAAACAAGATGAAAAGGTGGTGCCTCAAGCTTTGCTGAGGGAAAAGAAATCTCCTATGATGAACTGAGTGAAGAAACATAAACTTAGGTTTTATTAATTATTTAGCAAAAGGAAAACACAAACAAAAATCCGATATAAAATTATGTGGCCCTGGAATACTTTTTGTGGCTGTGAACACAAAACATTTCACAAGAATGTACCATCTTCCAGTGTATTCTTAGTGGATCACAAGAAATATACAATTGCCCAGGGCCTAACTAAATCGGACATGAAACACCTATTTGAAGAAGAAGCTTAAAACGTCTGTTTCTTTCTTTTATTTTGAAGAAACAAAGTTGGCTTGGTGACAAGAAGTAATCAAACAATAAACAGACATTTCTCCTCCTTTCCACTGCCTTTTCAGAAGAGCCTGGAAAAAAAGACTCTCCAACCAGGAAGTCCCCAGCCATCACCTTCACCCCACCACAGCCCCTCCGAGCTTTGTCACTTCTACAGGCAGGTTGGAAGCATCCAAGCAAGAGAAGACAGCAGCTGCTCCATCTCTTCTCTGTTGCTCAGCCTCTCTCAATAAATGAGAATTCAATAAATACAAATATGTGTTACAGATCAGAAAAGCAGCAGCAACCTCACAATAAATCTAGATCATGAAAGGCCCCAAGCATATTGGAATGCATAAGTATAATTGATGTCTGGGGTCATTCTTTATCAATTGGAAAATACTTTAAAATAGTACTTAGAGTTGGTAGATCATCTGGACTATTGTGTATCACTTGGGCATCATATATGACAATATAAGCAATTGGTACAAACATTTAAGATAATAAAGAATATGGAGCTCATGTGGATTGGTCCATAATGCTACCTAGAGGGGAGGCACAAACAGACCCTTCTGCCTTGTCATCCACCTGTCCTTTACTTCTGGTCAGAGTAGCAATGAGGGTTGGTCACAGAAAGGCCAAACACCTCATCCTTTACCAGCCTCCGCTGAAGAGGCAGAGGAAAGGAGAAATTACTATATACTATGTAATTACTTTCTCCAAAATGAAATTAGCAACACTGAGCAGCCTTTTTAAGTACACTTTGAACACTTTAAAGTACCAGAAAATGTTAAGTATTATTAGGTAGACCAGCCATCCCCAAGCTGGCACCCTCCAGACATGTTAGACCACAGTTCCCATAATTCCCAGCTTGGTTAGGAATTATGGGAGCTGAAAACCAACATGTCTGTATGGTGCCGCATTGAGGAATCCTATCTGCATAATATGCACTAAATTTTGAGACACCCAAATTACATGATGCTTGTTAGTGAAACTACTCTAACAAGGGAAATCATATACTCCTATACCTAGCCCCAGTCAACAGGCTGCCCGCAGCATTCTAGATGAATTGAAGTTTCTGGATAATTTTCAAAGACAGTTCCACATACAGGACACTGCAGTAGTCCAAGTGTGTGTGACTAAGGTGTGTGTGACTGTGGCCAGATCAGGCATGTCTAGGAACAGGTGCAGATGACACATTAACCTTTGGTGTGCAAACACACTCCTGACTACCGCTAAACCTGGGCACCAAAGTTCAAGGCTTAGTCCAAAAGCACACCCAAATTGCAAGCCTCAGTCTTCAAGGAGAGTGTAACCCTATCCAGCACAAGTTGATTCCATATTCCCTGATTTGCCTTTTAAGTGACCTCAGTCTTGTTTGGATTTAAGCTTTAACTACAGAAACCTTATTTTGGTGAACTTTGAATGAAAGGACAGTAAAATGAGTAAAACAGGAAATCCTTTATACATGTTGAAAAGGGGTCTGCGTCATTGCTGCAAGTAGTATGCATGCACTAGAACTCATGAGGCACTCTGCACACCTGGATTTAATGCCCTGTAGGTGATTAGCCAGATCTAATGGAAATTTTCCATGAATGATGAAGAAGTCTTTAGACTGGCAAAGGTAGAGCCTTTCACACTGTCTCAGTACACAGAACATGTTCAATTTGCAAAGCAATCTTTTACTGAGCAGGGCATGTAACCAAAGCTAAATTAAGCCTGAGCTACAAGAAAAATCAATGATCACTTTACTTGATGAAAGTTAGTATTCTAGAGATGAAAGCCAACTGTTCCTTTGCTGTTTCTATAATAACCAATTGGCTGCCACAAACCAGTAATCCTGAGGTGGTAGGATACAAGCCAATTTAGAGCCATTTCGTATCACTGAATTCCCACATAAGAATTACAGCTGATGTCTGCATGACAGACATAAGGCATAGCTAGCAGCTTTTGTGGGTTTCCCAAACCACATACATTGTGTACAAGTTTCATGCAACTGTCAACACACTCAGTTTAATTTTCACTGCTTTGTGAAAATGTATCCTACATAGACACTTTGCAACCTGTGGAGAAGCTCTTAGAATTCATTTGCTTAAACAGATTAAATACTTTAAGAATTACATCTGTAATTCATGATTAACAACAGTTTTTAGGCGTTTCTGAAGTCCCTTGCCTTTTATTATATATCCACAATATTCATGTAGTAATGACAATATATAGAATACGACAGATCAAACATGATTTCTACAACTGTAGACTTTCTAAATTTCTACACTGTTTGCTTGTTTTCAACTCTTCTCTGGTTACCAATCTTGCTGTTCCGGTCCCATTAAGGCTCATCTGTATCACATTCTGTCTTAAAATCTTTTGTTCTCAGTCACTACATGAAACAGCCTCCTCCTCTACCGCCAACAGCTCTTGCTATGCTTTTGTCAAACACTTCCCTTGCTTTTCATCTTTGTGATTTTGTAACTTACAGGATTATAACATCTCCATACCTGGCACACACTGAATCAAGTTAGCGATCATTGCACTAAAGTGAGCTCTCATGTCCTTAAGAATTTCAACTTCTTTATCATTTTCAGCTTCCAACAACATGCGGGTAAGATCAACATATTCCAAGAACAAGGCTCCAAGTGCTAAGGTATCCCGCTCCAAGGCTCCATTTGTACTATAGCAAAGAAAAGCAGAATGTGTTAAGGAATTGTTCAGATAAAATAAGAACTGCACGTGATAGGCCACAGCCTATAACATTTAAAATATCACTGCCAAGATTTTAAAAATAATCTAACATTTAAGCATGAAAATGTGCCAACTTTATTTTACCAATGCACCCACTCTCCAATAACAATACTCAGATTCATAATTGGTGCTGTCAGAGAACATTCTTCCATTTGAAAAGCAATGTCCTACCTATCACTTATCACACCAGCATCAGCAAGTAATTCAAAAATTCGCAGTAGCTGTAACCTCAGCAGATCTCGGCGTTCACGGCGCTTCTTATTCTATGTGGCAGAAAACGTTTACAGATTTTTAGGTCTTAAAAACAAGTTCAAATCAATTCTGATCTTAAGAGACATGGCTGATTCTTCAATAATTTGAACTTTTTGACTAGCATATGTAGGAAACCATATTAAATATTTATTTATTCCTATTATATATTTATTTATATATATTATGCTCTGGTGGTCCAACATATATTTTCTAAAATCCATTACTTTGGATGTAGCAGTATTGTTTCCCATCATTATTTTTTTTGCTCAATCAGAACAATACATACAGTAAAAGGAGTATTTAAAAGAAATATATACTGGATAACCTTGAAGAAAAAATTAAGCATTGAGCAGTATCCAAGTCGGCCACTCAGCAAGTAGGGTTCACCACCGATTCCCTTCCACCAGTAGGGCAAGCTCCAGTTCTGTCCCATAAGTGGCACCTTCACATGCACAATCTAGTGTTTCATTTATGATTGGAAAATGCCTAGAAACATTAATTTCTGGATCTGAACAAGTTGACAGAACTTAGTTCTGTGAGCTCTGCCAACTTGTCCTGCTCCAGAAAAAAGCATTTCCACTTATTTCTAGTTTCTAGAGAAACAGCTTAGTCCCTGCTGTGCACACAGGAGGCACTCCCTACAGAACAGAACTGGCAGTGCCTCCCCTTAACATGAGGGCCTGCTTGGATATTGCCTCAAGCAGCATCCTTTAGCTTCTAGGGGTTGGTGAAATAATGTTTTTTCACTCAATCTTTTTACTGCTTCATCTGTTTGAATAAATTTATTCATGGGGAAGAGTCACTCCATTGAGCTGTCTACTGTACTTCTTCATTTCTTTACCCTTTCATAGTGAGATAAACTTTCCTGAATGTAAGGAGAAGCAAAACTTTTCAACCTCTGTTAACAGGATTTAAGAGCTTTTTAGTTGATTGTGAAGCAAAAGGATTGTAGCCTACAGGAGCACATCATGTGAAACTATCCTGAGTAGCTTAAATGAGGGATAGGGAACCTTTGGATTATGGGCTAAGTCTGGCTTGCCAGGCTGGCACCTCCAAATTTCTGGGACCTCAGGTAAGGGAATTTCCCTCCACAAAGTCCCAGTTGAGATGGGAGCAGGAGCAGGAGCTGGAGCTCACACACTTTACTTTTCTTTCATCTTCCATTCCCCATACAGTGAAGGCAATAGCTAAATAAATGAACGACTTTATTCCTTATCAAAATTTGTTTCACTCCTCCATCACCTTTGCCTGCATGGGCAAAGCAATAGAGAAGGAAAGCCAGCTAACACTTTAATTCCTTTTCCACTTCTGTGCACCATGAATGAAAAGCCCAGGTGGATCACACCTGGCTCCCTGGCTTGAAGAAGCACCCTCCAGGAAATGCCTTGTTGTAGACCTTGGCTTCTCTCTGCCCTGGTTTTCTTCATCTGGGAAAAGCCTTTGTGGAATGATGCAGGAACCCTGACTGAGGCTCTGACTATAAGAGCTCCAGCTGGCCCTTCTGCCAGAAGCCCTAGATGTCACAGTTGGAGTCTTTCCCATGATGTTATCTGGTCCACAGAGAAGTCTGCGGGAGGGGGGCATTCCAGCCGATACATCCAAAAAATAGTCCAACCCACTACCCATTAAACCATCACGAGTAATAGTTTTACCTTCAACTAATACAGTTCTAAGTACAGATCTATTCAATTAATAGAAAAAATGCTTGGCAAATCACAAATTAATGACACTTTCAATTGACAACAGCTCTTCCTCCATTTGAATGTCTCTTCCTGTTGTATATTTTTGCCTGTTACACATGTAAAGCCCAAGTATATCAACTAACCTCAGGTCTTCTCTCTAATGCTTCTTTCATTAGTGGGTGAAGTTCCTCCACTAACTCTCTAAATGAAAAACAAAATATTTTGTCAAACATGTTACAGAGTGGTAGCCCTTGTTAATTTGTTGCAGCAAAAACAACAAAGCACCTTGAGTCATCTTACAGACTAACAAATATTTCCTGGCAAAACCTTTTCTGGACATCCACTACTTCCTCACATGCAATTAATATGAAATCCAAAAGACAAAAATAAGCTATAACTTGTAACAATGTAACTGTTGTGAATTGCCCAGAGCTTAAGCAACTGAGCTTAACCAAGGGAATAAATGAATTAATAACTAAATGATGCAATAAAGTCATTTTATTAATGCATTCTCCTAAAATTTGTCAGAAGATGTCACACAGTAATCCTTCCAACATTTTAATCACTTATATTTTTACTCTAATCATGCAACTTAGAGATTCCTTCCAAATCATCCTTTCTCCCAAAGATAATACACCATCACCATTAACACTTTACTGAACTAACAAGAAACTAATCCTGGGCCATGAGAAATATGTTGTATAAATACCTGAAAACGAGAGAATTTGTTCTTCCAAAGCCTAGGACGAGTGACTCAGTGATTTCTATGCTTTCTAGTCTCATCAAAGGCACAAGCTGCTTCAATAGTACACCAACAGATGGGGTTCCTATAGCCTAAAAATGAAACAAAAATATTTTAGTCAGTGTAATCATTAAAACAATGCAAAAATTACAGACTACAATGCATGCACAACTGTTATAGTTGCTGATGAATTAAAAGAACACTTATTACAGGGCAGGATTTAAAGGTACAGTAGTCACAAATATAAAAGAAGTTATTTAAATAGTTAATGCTCGCAACGTCTAAAGGGAGTTTATGGCTACACTTACTTTTACTTCAGCAGCGGAATCATGCCACAAACAAAAATTGTCCTGTTAGCCCCTCCTGTCAAATGTCAATGACCCCTGAAAAGAATGAGATTACGAAGTGGTCCCCAAATCCCATATGGAGCTTGATAATATATCCTTTGGAATGTGAAAATCCAAGTGATCCAATAGTAAATCTTTCTCTGTTAGATGACTGGATCTTGAAAAATTCACCTTCTCCCACAGGAGACTCTGAAGGCAGGGAATCCTGATCTATTACCAGGTTTGTATGTTGGGGCTGGACTTTTACTTCACCAGTAGGGGAAATAAACTTCTCCCATTCCAGCAGCAAAGTTGCTGCTTTTAGGACCAGTGAATCAAGCAACTCCTAATCAGGACTCCATCTCAGAATCCCAATCACAGGAGATATATTCCTGAGTAATCTCCAGATTCCCTGTGCCTACTCTTTTTTGGCTGCTGCTAAGCAGGACTGTCAATGGTCTAATTGTGTGTACTTGCTGGGCAATGGCTGATGGCAAAATAAGGATGCCTAACTGAAGAGCAGCACACACGTTTTCTGCCCTATGGCATTACAATAAATTGCCAATGAAAAGTTCCCAGACTTTATTCCCCCCACCCTACTTCAGTAGAGATGAGTGTCAGCTTTCTTTACTGCATGCTTGATCTAAGAAGAAAGGACTGGTGCGGTGTTAATTTGCTCACAAGTCAAGTGACTGGAAAAGTGCCTTTTCTCCTTCTGTTGTTCCTGAGGTACAATAGGGGGAAAACCATGATAGCTGCATGGTTCTACCCTGGCCCACAAAGAGGACTTTGATGAAACCAGGTGATTCTTCAGAATGCCCAACAGGACATGAGTTACTTTAGTTGTGAATAGGGCTGTGGAATCAAAAGAAAGATCTGCTACAGGGGAAAAAACCCTGCCACTTTCTGCTGAGGTGTAAGACTATGTGAAACTGCAAAAAGTTATATGGCTTTGTTATATACCTTTCTCAATCTGCGAAATCTTTTAGAGATGCACCAGAAACAAATCTGCATTTCTCACACAAATGGTATGCATGTGTAAACAGACTAACATACTTCCCATATTTACTTTTAGCCACAAAAGCCATCTTGGCAGAGTCTCTGTGACCTTGATACAGGGATAAAAGAAGTCCAAAGTAGTACAGTTAAGTTGGTGATATCACTGGAAATACCACAGTAATCTCCACAAGGCACTGACCTCTTAAAATGTTAGAAGTCTCCTTAATCAGAATGTAAGACATGAGTAAACTGGAAGAAATATTGGTACTGCAATCAATGAAAGGGAATTGCACCCCTAATCTAGGTGTTGCTAATTCATTTAACTTTCAGTGACCTACTAAGGTGTTTTCCAGGCCTGTGCAGTCCCCTGCTGCCACACTTTAGCAACTCATCTATGGCCTACTCTTTTGGGGAAGAGGGAAAAAAGGAAGAGTCCAAGCTGACCAGCTAATGATCTTTAAGTATTAGGTTCATTGACCTGATCTAAGCCGATACTGCCAATTCTAAGTGAGAATGGATTTCAAATATAGCTATCCAATACCTTCAGAAATGTTTGCTATGAAAATAGTAGTTATGCATATCCCTTGTTCACTGACTCATCTTCTTGGAATCTCCACTAAATCTATTGTTAGTAACAGTGTATCACGTTAATATTTTGTTTGCTTATGTATATCCTTAGATGGTTCCATTCTTTGCTGCTAGTTTTACCTTGGTTTTATTCTGGGCTCTTGGTTTAGTTTTGCTTTAAGTCTGCATCTATATTTTCAATCTATTGTAGACCACCCAGATAATATCAGTTTCAAATTGCAGTAAGTAAATAAAATAAAATCATTTTATGACCCCTAGATATTGCCTGAGGGGCCATATTTCAGATACACAACTCAACGGGAGACAGCACTCCAAACTTGCAGCTTTCACCCTGCCCCTGCCCCACCCCTTGCAAATGGCATGGGAAGAACTGTGCCAGCTCCTCTCCAAGGTAGGGAATGCAACCTTACAGAGGCAAAAAAGCCCATCTAGTGAAAATGCAAGGTAGGATGAGAGGAGATGCAAAGCTGCTGCTGCTGTTCCTGTTCTGTACTGGATACCCATAAGCCTTGAAATTAGGGGGCCTAGAAACATTCAGGAAAGATTGTGCCCAAAATTATTTTAGTGAAATATGGCATTACCTTGTTGTCATAACTAACAGTACCATCAGGGGTGGTAGCCATGATCTCTGGAGTTGAAACACGCAAATGACCGGGACTCATAATACTTGGTTTTGCTACTCCAAAGCAGAGAATAAGGTAGTTTCTCCACAAAGTTACATAATGGTCTCCACTGCTTGCTGTGCTGGTTTTCTTTGCATTCACAGGGCTGCTGGAAATAACATTTAAAATAATCTTTTTTTTGTTTCACACATTAGTTACTAACAGTTTTTTTACATTTTTTTAAAGTGGGAATATAATAGCTGTAGAAAAACATTGATAACAACAGCAATACTAATAATGATAATATAATAAAAACAGCAGCAGTAGTATACAGTGCTGATTCAATTCAACATAGCTAAAAATGCAGTTCAGCTATGAAAAAAGAGCTGCAGGTCCATTGTGAAGCACATGGTTCGACTGCAAATCATCAGTCCCAAAATCTCCAGGTAGGTTTCCAAAGAGATCTCTTTCTGCAACCCTGAAAAGCCACTGCAAATCAATGAAGCCACTATCAAGCTAGATGAACCAATGAATTGACATAAAATAGTTTTCAATCTTCTTTACTGTGGCTACAACAACAAAAAAAGCCTTCAGTGTTATTGTTTCTATAGCAAAATGTAACCAAGTGTTCTACAAGTTAATTTGTACAATTCATTGGAATAACTGTTTTACAGATAAAGCTAAAGCTGAGACAGAGATTTTCGCAATGCCACCAACATAAGACAAAGGTTTCAAAGCAGATTTCTTAGGTGTAACACTTTATACTGGACCATGCTGGTTCACAAAAATATATATTTTTATATGAAGAGCATATAATTCTGATATTTCTCTGGACTATCAGATTTATTACAAAAAGCTGAGATCACAGGGCTTTATCCAGCTTTAGTCTTACTTAGGAGATACATTAAAATGAATGGCATATATGTTAATAATACTGAATACAACTCATTGGATGCAAATGAATACAAATCAATGAATCTAACTGTAAAGCAAAAGCCTGAGAACCAAGCCATGAAACAATAGTAGAACTTACTTTGGATCAACCAAAGGCATGACCAGCTGTAGCCTTGTAAAAGCGTAAGGCCAAGCATAACTAAGAGCTGTAGGACAATGCTTTGGTAAGTTTTCTTGTCTAAGAAAACTGAAAAGGCAGAGAACCCAGGGATCTTTGACTGATTGCGCAAATATCCAGACATGGGAAGGGCTTTTCACATCATAATGGCTATTAACAAGGACTGCGTTCCATTCTACCAGCCACTGCAAATCCACATTATGTGTTAATGGCAATGCTGTCTGTGGAGAGAGGAAAAAATGTCACTGTCATCGTTGTCATCAGCATCACCACCACCACCACCATCATCTTTATTTAATTCCATTTCTATGCTGCCGCATAACCCGAAGGTTCTCTAATGTACTTCTGTATTTTCCCAACAAAATCTTTTTTCAAGCATCCAGGCTTGATGTCTCCTGCCAAAACTTTTCTGAGCAGAAATGGAAACTAACACAACTTGCAGAGAATTTTGCTGAACCACCTACACTTAGGGGTCATCTACTTAATTGATGTATTTATTTGCAGGGCATCCTATGTCCCCAGGCAGTAACTAGAGGGCCTAGGATCACTTCTATGTCCAAGATAAAAAAACAGATCTGACCATGAGGCTGGTCATCCATGGTCTGACATGCTTGTTGCCAGCATGGAAAGATCTGTGTGAGTTCTTCTCTGATGCTGAAAGAGCAACCTCAGAGAAGGAGCTTAGGTAGCACTTCATGGGGCAGGAGGAAAGCACTGCAAAGCATAATAAATTCTGGTGGTGCTTCGACCTCCGCTCCCTTCCCTTCCAAAGCACTGCTGTTAGATAGTCAAAATCATTAATTTAGCTGCTTTTCCAAGTCTGGAAGATTACAAGCAACCTCACTGGATTGAGTCCTTCATTACATATACCACCTGATAATTGATGCTATCTGGAAGGTGTACACACAAAAACACATAAAACCTTAAAGGAAACTTATATGCATCCCTCCTAAAAACAAAATGTTATTTTTCAGTGAAATAGTTTTTTAGCATATATATGCAAAGTACTTCAGTACAGAATCAGTCTAAGGCTTATCTTTTCTTTCCTTGCTAATTAACTTGGTTAATTTACCACCTGCCCTATTGCTGAATTGTGCTAATACATCCTGATCCAAAAACAGTTTAATTAAGAGCTCCTTTCCTACAGAGGCTTCGAACAGATGCAGGGATTGGAGCTACCTTTTGAATTAACCAGTCAACGTGAATGAAAACACATCTAAATCTGGATGCCTGGATAAAACTGGACATGGGTTCTTTACCTGAGTTTCAGTTAGAAACTGAAAATATCAGCAGAGTTAGTTATAAGCCAAAATGCAAGAAATGGAACAGCAGATTATGGTGATTGCCTATGCTCTACTAAATAATAACATTCAGTGCCTGAAGCAATGGAAAATGTTCTTAAATGTATCTATAAAACTTGTCTCTGCATTCCTGACATTTTTGAACATTCCATAGATTCTGTTTATTTAGCGCACACTCATGGTGAACATTAAGAGGCCAGGGATAAGGCAAAGGTACTTACTGAATCAGAAATGGCCACATGAATGAAACTTTCCAGAATAGAAGAACTTAGCTGGTCCATGACATCAATCATAGGCCTATCATCATCCTGTACATTTGACAGCAATTGATTACATTCAATAGAAAGAGTCGTGTGGCACACTTAAGATTAACATGTATACTGTGGCATAGCTCTGTAGGCTACAGGTTACTACATGAATGCAAAATGTGGATATTGATGGATACATACACACACACACAGGACTAGATGAGAGAAGCATTTGGGAAAGGAACAAACTTAGGAGCAATTCGTTTTTGTGTGACTTAGAGCCAAACGTTACACTTAATGCATACCATACAGCCATGTCTTCCTTTTTTCTTTTATATATAATTACAAATGTAGGTAGGAGATTCATCACTGGAAACACAGTATTCTGGGAAGACAGATTTATCTCTCCCCTACTCAGTGCAATAAGAATTAAAATAGCACAGAACTGCATCTTGCTATATGAGCATTGGGAACAGCATAAGAACAAATAGTAATTTCTTGATTTTGTTAGAACTCTACTCTTTAACAGAATCCAATGATTAATCTAGTAATAGCATGTAAATGGCTTGTTACAGATATTATAGCTGTGATAAGACTTACATCACCAGAGAGACTTGTTTCACACAGCATGACAATAAACACTCAAGTCTGTTTATGGATTGAGTGTGGGTTGCCATTCCAGTATGAACCTAGCTGTGTTAGCAAAAAGTGGCTTGCTAAAATGCACAATCCACAGTTTGCAGTCCAACAAGAAATCATTGGTTCTTTCTGTAGGTTGTTCAAAGTTAACCATGTTTTTTCAGCACAGCTGGATTCACACAGTACAACCCAGGTTCAACAACAGTCCACATTCAATCTCAAGTGTAGACTGGCATGTTGTGCAAACTCAACCTTCTGTGTGATTTCTCAGAACTTTTCTATTTTCTGAACATGGAAGTTAAACCATCGACAAGAATTTAATGACTGGATTTACTCCAATGTTTGCAGAACAGAAGTGGCCATCAGAAAATTCCATACAACTTAAGACATCTTGTTCTGATGGGCTGAAAAAGTAGTTTGCTGTTTACTAAAACATTCCAATGACATTAAAACAGAATATTTTGTTCTGCACTTAGCAATTAAAATAGGGCTACTAACTGGAAACAAGACTATATTTTTGTCTTTGACAAACAAGAATTAGTATTCTTGGTTGCATAAAGAAGATGCAGTGCACTAAATCTTTTTATGGTATCTAACTTGCTGTCTGGATGGATAAACTATAGCTGCCAATTTGATCTTAGTATAAATGTACAGTGCCCAGCAAAATGTATGGGATAAAAAACTGTACGGTGTAGTATAAAAAAGAAGAAATCAGCTCAGTTCAAGAACCAACTTTATGACATTCCTGCATTGCAAGAAATGCTAACACAGTGGTTCAAAAGACAGAGAAGTGAAGATATGCAGCAGTGAACATATATATTAGAATCTTTCAAGTTAGATACTGCCTTGCTCTACCCTAACACAAAGCTTGAAAAACCTGACAATGCCCCCCATATACACTAATCTAGAAGGAGATTTCACTATTTGCAATTCAACTCACCAAATAACCAACCTAAGGAACCCCACAGAAATGAATAAAAAGAATGCAGTATGGTGAGTTGCATTATTATGATTTTTAACACATAGCTGACAAATACAGTAAGAGACTGCAAATCAGAGGAATCCCTTCTCCAACCATATAGAATATACAATCAATATTTTTAGATTTAGGGCCCAACAAAACTTAATTTCTGGATCTCTGTCTATGAGGCACACAACAGCTTGGGGGGGGGGGATTAGCAGAAAAATGGTGCCTAAAGAAAATAGTTCTTTACTCCCTCAACACTGTGGTCCAAATCCATCTCCCATCCACAGTTTTTTTTTATCTAGTTTGGACTTCAACCCACTAATCCTCAAATATTCAGTTTAAATACAAATAAAAATTAAAAGAACCTAAATGGCAGATCTATGGTAGCTTAGTGGAAAGTATGTTGTATTGATTTCAGTACAGATTTGCTACAATGCAAGTATATATAAAACTGCAACCCAAACTTCATTTTTAAAAACTAAGATTAGGTGGGCACAATCCATTTCCATTTTAAAACTACATTGTTTAGAAAACTGAATTTATAATACAAGAAGGAAAAGTCATACCTCTGCTTGTCCTAGGGCATGAAATAAGGCACGGATCTCTCTGAGAATCAAAACTGCTAGTTTACGTGTGGCAACCTGGAAACTGCAGAGTAACACTAGTGCAAAACCTTCAACAGCATGTAGAACATTGGAATAAGAACTTCTCTCAGTCTGTATCCTATGACTGGAGCCATTTGGTATCAGCTGCAATACAATTTATAAACATTCAAATATAGATCCTCCTCCAATCCTTAAGCACCAACAATTCATAATGTTTTGATAAAGAATGTGCTAAATAAAATGAAATGAAAAGAATAAGCCAATGTAAAATATACAAAGAATCCTGGTCCTGCCTTCTATGCTTATCACCTACTGCCATCACTTTCAAAAGCTAAGTAAAACTTATGTACAAACTGGAATTGAAGGAATGTTTCACTCTTATACTACATAAGCATTATTTTCAGGGTCAAATAATACGTGATGTTAATAGCTCATTTAGCATTCCACATATTTTTAAAAGAATAAGTGGAAACTAGTGTGGGGATAGAACAAGACAGTGACTGTGGTATGTGGTGGTTTACCCCTTCCTCCCACACCACAGTCCCACCAAAAAAACCCAAATCTTCCCCAGCACCACACAGGTACACAAACTGTAATTAGCCCATAAAGGCAATTTGCCACTGAGCCAATATGAGCTTCCTTTCTATGCAAGCTGTGAGGAAAAAGGATTTTAAATAAGAGTAGGGCTGGGGAATGCTGGAACTTTTTCTGTCTAAAAATCACTGCATCCCAAGAATCTTAGAACAGAGATTTACATTTTGTTGCACAAGTAAGACACATGAATCTGCCACTGACCTACCTTACACAATTAGGTAACACATAACATCTGCCTGAACTCTTTTATCTCACCTTCTAAGGGCACAATACTATGCAAGTTTAGACAGGCAAATATATGTTGGCTGGGACAGGCTGCAAATTGCAACACTATTTTATGTCTAAACACATGTAGGATTGCATCTTAAGGCTATAAAATTATATCTGTCCTCCTGCAAGAGCTGAACTGCCTTTGAGATTATATGCTTATTAGGAATACTTGTACAGAATTTTATAAAATAAAATCATAAAGTGGCTTACCTGCTCAAATATTAATAATCACTATTAGAGCACTTAATAAATAATTATAGGTGCATTGAAGATAAGTAACAGTAAAATTAAAACAATTTAAAAGTTTAGAAAAGTGCCTATAGTGCAAATTAAACAAATAAATCTCTAATTTAAAAAACACAATGATGTACAGGGAAAATTAATTTATTTTTCTGAATTGTTATGTTGGAATCTTACCTCTGAAGACCTGCCTTTTGTCTGTTCACTGGCTTTTCCAGGGGTATGTATTATAAGTTTCCACTGAGTAAGCAATTGTAGCAATAATTTTAAGGATGTGTCTAAGAGACTATGATGCACATCATTCACTTCACGCAGCAGGAAATTTGTGAAACCAAACAACACATCTTCTCTCCAATCAACAAAATCAACTAGCAGACCCTGAAGTGAATTTTGAGCAATGTGCCGAAGCTCATCATCCATATGGATAGAAAGCCTGTGTAAAAAGAAAGTGGAACTGAAAGCCACCTGTAACTTCCATGGCACAAAGTACGAAATTCTCTATTTGTGATCTTGTGGATTAACCAAGAATTAATCGTAGGCACAGAATTCAAAAAATTATTATTGACCAATAGACCTACAGTACCTCACCCAGGAAGAGAAGAGAGTATGATGTTTAAAATCCATGTTATGCATTCTAACCATAATCCCATAACCATTTTCCTGGAAGTAAGCCCACTGAACACAATGGCACTTGCATGAATACAGTGAATACAGTGTCTGTACAGTGAGTCACTTTTCATATAAACAAATCTCAAAGTGATTTACCAAAAAAAGCAATACTGTATTAGAAACTGCAGAGAAAAATCATCAGTACAATAATTACTGTATTAAAAGCACAGCTACATTCAAATTCACAAAGAAATTATTATAGTTTCTGGTTTGATTTCTCCTACTTAAAAAATGTGTTGCAAAATTGAACCCAAGATACCGGCAACCACATATTTCCTTAGTCATTGGGTTCCTACAATGACAGTGCTGAAGTATAAACACTGGCATTCAGGAGTACCAAAGTGCATACTGTATACTAGCAACTTTTCAAGGAATTTGCTGCTAGTACTTGAGAGGCAAGGTAGTAATTAGCATTCCTTCCATATCCAACAGTCTGTTTCTGCTCATTTGTGACTTGTGCTAAAGTCTATACCTCAAAGATACCTTAGCTCTGGTTTTTATGTCCTCTTCCAAAGTGCAAGGTAACCTCATTATATGATAGAGGTCTACCTGCATCTTATTACATGGATTTAATCCTCTGTAATGATAAAACTTATTGAGTACAGAGTGATCCACACAAATGTTCCTAGGCTACCCAGCTCAAGTTATTCTTACCCCCTTACAAATCCCTTTTGGTAGCAAAGGGGAAGAAATGGTTACCACTTAACTGAACAGGGATTCTGTTGGTGTACTGATCACCCCACTGCTCAAGAACAAATCCTGCCAGGTTAATATTTCATTTTTTGATTGGGTAACCTCCCTGATGGACTGTGAGAATGTGATGGACATAATCTTGATTTCAGCAAAACTTTTGACAAAGTGCCCCAATTTGATTAGCAAGCTAGCAACAAGTGGGCTAGATGGAACAATGATCAGGTAGAACTACAGCTGGCTACAGAATCAGACTCAAAGTGTGTTCATCAATGGCACCTTCTCAAACTGGGGAAAGGTAATGAGTGGGTTACTGCACGGTTCAGTCCTGGGCCCAGTGCTCTTCAATGTTTTTATTAATGATTTGGATGGGGAGGTACAAGTAATGCCTATCACATTTGAAGATGACACAAAACTATGGGGCTGGACCCAAAGATCCTCTGAACTGTTCCAACTCTACTATTCTATAATTCAATTATTCTATGTAGTAAGGAACATGTAAAGACTGATATTGGTACAATTTGGTACAATTGGTAAGAAATGAAATTTAACAGGAAAACTTATTTTATCCTGAGATATCTCATTTTGGCTTAAAAGACAACAACCTGGGAAGAGTAACTTCTGAAACTGCAATAGGAATAATGACAGCAAAAGTTATCTTCTTTACAAACCAGGCTTATTCCACAGGGAATATATGAATAAGAAAGCAAATGTTTCTTTCTTTGCACTTTAACCCATGCAATCTAAAAGTTCCCTTTGGAATTTGCAACAAATAGACCCTGTTGATCTGACATTTGACAGCTGCCTTAGATTTTCATCTGACTGCTTATGTACAGATTGTTTCTGTGTACTGTACTGTCAAAGGACACAGATACTATATGCATGATGTTTAAAACTGAAATGTGACTGGAGTAATCTATTTGCATGGAGACCGTTTTCTTTGAAATAAATGATTAGCAGGTCAATACCAGAAAAGTCATTAGGAATGCAGTTTGTTCCTCACACACGCACCATGATCTGAAAAAGATGTAGTCTCAAAATGGCTGTTCAAATGTTTTTTCAGGAAGTTGAAGTCCAACATTTCTGAAGGTACCAAAGCTGCAACAGCAGTACATGGGGCCAATCAACTTATATCTGAGTAGGCCTTCTTCATAAGTAGAGAGCAGTATGACACAGTGGCCAGAGTTCTGAACTGGGACCTGGGAAGATCTGGGTTCTAAGCCTGTCCTCAGCCATGAATTTCACTGAGTGACTTTGGGCCAGTAACTGATTCTCAGCTAACCTACCTCACAAGATTGTTGTGAGAATAAAATGCATAGGAGGAGGATTATATAAACTGCTTGGAATTCCTTGCAAGAGGGGGAGAAGACAGGATAAATAAATAGTTAAACAAACAAGAGAGAGAAAGCAAAGTTCAAGGATGTATATATCTTCAAAGAAAAACAAGTCAATAATTCTACTGGGTATTGCAAGCCCTTTAAGTGAGTGCAAATAACTAAATCTCACTGTAAATAAGCAGACTGCCCTGTGATATTATGTAGAAGTGAGGCATGTCTCAAAGTAGATGAAAAAAACTGACTGGAGAACACAGTAATGTCATTCTTCAAGTAGACAGTAGCCTGAAAAAACTCTCCATAATGATATAGGGAAAAATGAAAATTCACCAGTTGTATACAGTTCCCTATATTAAAAAGTTCAACGAACTGGAGAACAGCTACAATTTATGTCCAGTTCTTTAATGTTTATACAACTTACCTTGACAGCAAGTCAATCAGTTCTAGTTTAGACATTCCATCAGGCAGAAGCCGAGGAATAGCAGCAACACAAGTCCTAAAAAGGTCAATTTTTGGTTTTCTTTCACCTCTGAAAATAAGGAAAATAACACATAAACCACTAGACAATTACTAGATATATATGCACATACAAAAACATTTCACTACTCTAAGCTATTGTTTTTCATCTTGTGAGCCAAGTATCCATAAAGGTTATATCAGGAAATCCATGTAATAAGATTCTGCTATATTATATCCACACATCTAAAAATGTCACAAGGAGGAAGTAGAAAATTACTGTATCATAGTCCTTGAAAATGGGACTTTCAGCTGTACTGGCTATTTAGTGTCAGCAATGTCAAAAACCCAAAACAAGTGCTTTGCATGCACAGAGTTGAGCCCCAGTTAAATGCAGAGGCCTTTCCCATCACACCTGAACGTTTTGGACATATGAGGTACTTTATACTGAGTGAGCTCAAATTTGCAGCTGTTCCATGTAGGTGCTCCATGTAGTATCAAAGTCATTCCATATATCCAAAATACTAAAGCAGTTAAGTTGATCTAGAAAGTGGAATAATCTTTCTTCATGAAAATTTAAAAACATGGTCTAGATGCCTCAGAAAGTGCTCTCAGTTATAACAAACTATAATGTGGGGGGGTTGGGGGGTTCAAATGAGTATCTTGGTTTATCTCTCAGATGTATATTTACATCACTTTGGGACGTTCAGCTTCCAAAAATTTTAGATATTTAAAAAGCTAATGCCTACTTTATTTGCAAAAACTCCCTATCATCGGCCATCACCTGTTTTTACTAAAAGCCACTCAGAGAGTATTCTCTAAGGGGGTGTCATACAAATAGCATTATCAAATAAAGACATTTGGAAGCATATGTGGAGAGGCTCAACCAGGTGGCCAAACCCAGCCCTACTGGGGTTCCAGTTCAGACATCCAGGGATCCACCGGTGGCCATAAAACTTTTTCCTGGCTCCCCCTCAACCTGGTGCTGCACATAAGTTTGGAACTTCAACTACCATCAACTAGCCAGCATAGACACTGGTGAAGAACAGAGAAATTTAGTTTAAAACATCTGGTGGAGACCAGGTTGAAGAAGGCTACCATACAGGAACTAATGGCTAAGTAGCATTGGACAGAGGACACAAAACATAGCTAGACTATATTAAAAATAATTAAGAGCAAATGAAAAGTACAATCCTATGCAAGTTTAGATAGAAAGAAGGCCTGCTTGGGGCAAGCCTGGAGTTCAGGTCTTCCTTCTGTCCAAACCTACACAGACTGTGTGTTAAGACACAGTGTAACATATGTGGAAAATTATTTTTTGCAATAGGGTACTAAACAGTAATGAGTACTGTACTGAGAGTACTAACCCTTGTGGCCACTCTCACTACAGAAAAGATTTTGACTTCCTTGGAAGAGAGTTCTTTAAATAAAGAATTCTCTTACAGAAAGAAATCCTGTTGTAGTTCTCCTTTAATGCTGAAGCCAGTAGTATGAAAGCTATGTTACATTGCACAACAGATGTTTCTAACAGCTGGAACTATTTCCATATCTGTCTCAGGAATAAAACCAAAGAAAAAATGACCCTTGTGATTTGAACAAGAAAATGAACACTGTAGAATACCCATAGATAAAGCAAACCCAATTTGTTTCCTGCAACATTATACTTTATTTGCATAATGCAAATTACAAAATTTGGATTTCTTTGGCACAAAAAGCCAAATCAGACTTTACAAGGCAGAGGTGGGTAATCTTCCAGCATTTTAAAAAAAGACATAAAGTGTGATTTGAGGACTGCAAGTTTGAACAGAGGAAGTGGCAGGGTGTGGTGTGGTGAGTGCTTAACACATTGCCCTCGGGCCATCTTTCCACTCAGTATTCTGTTTCCTATGTAGTTGCTCCAGCTAAAGGGGAAAATTATAGGCCTGTATCCCCACCCCCTACATTCCATCCTGAGGAGGGCAGTTTTGAGCAGAAAAACAGCTTGACTAGAAAAGGCTAGCCAGCTTCCCTCTGCTCATCTCCATCTATTCCACCACTTAAACTCTCAGCCCATCAGTTAAGAGGTGGGTATAAGGGCTTGTCATAGAAATGAAATAGTTGAGAGCAGAGGCGGACAACTTGTGGCCTTCCGGATCATAGAATCATAGAACAATAGAGTTGGAAGGAGTCATGAAGGCCATTGGGTCGAACCCCTTGCTATTATTATGATGATGATGATGATTATTAAAACCTTTTGTATGCCATCCTATTATTCAAAATCTCAGAACGGCTTACAATATTTAAAAGAACAATTAAAACAACAATTTCTAATAAATAAAAAAACCAAAACAATAAATCACAAAGCAACAGAACAACTAAAGGTTATAAAATTTTAAATACTGTTTAAATAAAAAAGTTTTGGCCTGGAGCCGAAAAGAGTATAGACTTGGTGCCAGGCATATCTCTCTGGGGAGTACATTCCAGAGTCTGGGCGCCACAGCAGAGAAGGCCCTACTCTGAGTTGACCTTTTTACCTCTCTTAGAGAAGGTTCCCGGAGCAGGGCTTTTCCCACAGATCTTAAGGGCCATGAGGGCGTACAAGGAAGGAGACTTTCCTTCAGGTATCCTGGTCCCAAGCCGTTTAGGGCTTTATAGGTCAGAACAAGCAGCTTGAATTGGGCCCAGACTTCAACTGAAAGCAAGTGGAGCTGGTAGAGGACAGGCGTTACATGAGAGTTGCAAGACACCAATTTACACCATCCCACTCAGATGGCTGTCCAGTTTCTTTTTGAAGGTCTCTAGTGTGGAGAGCCCATGATCACTCTAGGCACTGTTGTAATGCTCTGACAGTGAGGGACCTTTTCCTGATATCTAGCCTAAATGTGGGTTGTTGCAACCTGACTTGATTTTTCCATGTCCTACACGCTGGTATCAGTGAGAAGAGATCTTGGCGTTCCTCTTTGTGATATTTTGGCCTAACACTTTCTTCAGTCCTAACCAGAAGAGCCAGTGATGAGATCTGACAGGAGCTGTAGGCCAAAATATCTGGAGGGCCACAAACTGCCCATCCTTGGCTTAGAAAGTACTAAACCTCTTCATTAGCAAACCATGTTTATATGTGGTATGTGGGTGCTAGAGTGAACTTTGCTGAAAGAAAAAAAATTGCTATGCCCTAATCAAGTTCTATGCATTCATTTTCCAATAATTCATTTTTTAACACTCACGTGATCATATCTTCAGGTTCTTTGTTCAACATCTGTATGTTAGTAAGCATCATACACCGTCCAACTTCTTTATCAAGATGCCGCAGTATGTTGTCTACAGCTTTTCTTACTTGAGAATAATACAATGACATGCCTGGAAAACCATGAAGTGGATTGATTGATTAATTAATTACTATTGTATCACTTAAAAACATAATATTAATGTAAAATCCAAACTGTAAATGTCTTTTGCAAAAATATTTATCCCGACAATGCACAGTTTTCTTGTTAAGAGTTAATGATAAATGCATGTCCCTAAGAATGTTTATGATATTGTAAAAATGCATAATTTCTAGTATGTTGATTATAAAGAAGAAATATAGAATATTATGTTATGTTAAAAATCCTATCTTTTTAATTGTTTCCAGCTGCTTTTTAGAGATGAAATTCAACTTTAGAAGTTTAGGATTACCGAGTGGGTTGCAGAATCAACTCCCTATAGTACAAATACTAGTAATTGTCCAAATTCAGCCAGAATCAGATTGCAGAAAATTTAAGCACAAATGTAAACATTAAGAAAAAGTATATGTGTTATACAGTCAATTAAAAGCATTGCTCAGGGACAACATTACTCTATAACAGGTTTACACATGTTCTGGTTTCCACTGAAAATTAGAAATTGGCCCCACATGGCCAGGTGATAGTTTGCAGTAAAGTTTCTAAAGTTTCATCTAGCCTTTATGCACGTTGAGTTGCATTCTTTAGGATATCAAGTTCTGTAAACTTTATGCAAGGCTGTTGAGCTTTATGTAAGGTTCCTCCTGTCTGATACTTGCCTATCATTTTAGCTTCCTCCTCTGTAAGAGTTTTACTCAAGTATGTCTTCTTCACTCGTAATGTATTCCCAGAAGGCAACACAGCTCCAGTAACAGGCATTGGAGGTTCTCCATCTTTTTGTTGCAAACTATCCGCAATAACTAAGAAAGCTCTCAGACCAATATTCATTCTCTGAACATTTGTTGGAAAGCAAAATACTGATTTTAGCATATAGATCACATTTTAAAGACGACTGTATCATCAAAATATAATCTAACAAAATTTTCTTCAGACAAAATATAAAGGAGCATCTCAAGTCGGCCAATGTCCTAATTAGTCAATTTCAGCATAGTTTAACATGCTGTTCAAGAAAAGGGCTTTCTGAATTACTTCCATCGTCCAGCAACACTATTATGAGTTTAGCATAAGTCAATGATTTATTGATTTAATGTACAGCTAACCTGTAGAGTCTATCTTGAAAATATCTGGAATTCGGTGGGGTACCATCAAAAGTCTGCATGTCATGTTTCATGGACAGACTGGGGTTCCAGTGCGATTTGACAAGAGCATGATAATATGCTAACAGTACTGTATGAGTGAGGATATGAAGACTTATATCTCAGTCCTTTTCACATCAGAACATGACTTCACTTGCACAGCTAACTGAACACTAACAATATTTAATGGAATCATGACAGGTTTTCAACAATTAAACCAATTCATTACCAGGATATCTGTAGCAAAATATGCCCATACTGCATCCCAGTATTACTGCAACTAGCCATGACAGCAACAATTCCTTGTTTTCTCCCCTAACTTGCTCTGTTGCTGTCATCTTGTGTAGAATTTTTTTCCATACGTATATGAACTTGGGGCATAAAGGGAAGGGGAAACTGTCCCAGTATTTTATCTTCAGTAAGATAGAGAATAGTTATAGATGGAAGATGAGCTTTGAGCCTAAGCCAAATATAATGGCACAAGACACCCCCATCTCTCTTACACTTACACACACACACAAGCAACATTATAAATGCAGAAAAATAAGTTTAATTTCATCATACCTCTGGGTTGAGACTAAATGCTTTTGCTGGTTTTCCAACACAAAGGAAGTCAAAAATTATTTCTTTCATTGCAAAATCCAAACGTTCCTAACAGTGAAAAATAATTATAATAAAACTTATTGAACAGCAACTGTGAACCTGAATGAAATTACAGGAATTATAAATCATGTTCTTATGATAATCCAACTCACTTGAGTCTGGACTCATCAAAACAAGATCATGGTAGGCTGTCGGCTTAATGGACAATGAAAGCCCATCAGTATGAAATAAGAACTTAAGAAAAGCCATGCCGGATAGACCAAGATTGCATCTAGCACAGCTTTCTGTTCACCAGCCAGCTGTCTATGAGAAGCTCACAAGCAGAACATGATTGCAAACAGCACCCTCTAAATTGCATTACTCAACAACTGGTATACATGAGGCAAACTGCCTCTTATCCTGGAGATGGCATATTATCATCAGAATTTATTTCCTGCCTATGAACTGTGTTTCCTATCCCCAAGGCAGACCCTTTATTTTCTCCACAGAAGTGATTGCCCACTTGGAAAATTAAGAACTCATAAAGGAGGAGTGTTTTTCCCCTTCTCCCCAAAAGCCCAAATGTGTGATGCACAGAGAACACGAAGAAGAGGAGGAATGTTTTGCCCCTTCTCCACCAACCTTCCTGGCCACAGTCTTGTACATTTTTATGATAAAAGTAAATAGATGCCACAGAAGTCAGTGGAAATCAGGACCTTTTTTGACAGAAGAAGGGTGTATGTTGAGCACCTGGGAAAGTGCCTATTCCCTCCCCAGATTTCTTCAGACTGATTTCCATTGTATGAGAATTGCCCAATGTGACCCAAGTAATCTATGTTTCTCTATGGGAAATGGAAGAAGCACAGCACAGCACTGCAAGCCATTATGGTTTTTACCATTTTTGGTCTGCTTGCTGTCTCAACTCAGTCATGGCATTTCATCATGATAAGTCTGACCTTAGAAACTACAATAGGAAATAATGTTTCTTGTTCTATGGTTTCTTTTTACCACCATGGCTTATTGTGCTGTTTGAATACAATCATCTTGTGGTTGATTTTCAGGCACAGTGGTTGATGTTTACATGCAAACAGTGCGAGGATGGAAACCATGATATAGTAGAACCCACATGATCAACTGTCAGGTTTATCATGGTAAAAAAAATGCAAGCCAGGGTAACCATGCAGGGTTGCTTGTTGTGTTGTATGGATGTAGTCCATGCATAACTTAGCATGGAAAAACCCCCACTGCTAAAACCCCAAGCATATTTTTCATACCTGTGCAATAAACTGTATAATTTTCACAAAGATGTTCAGAGGCATATCACGTGGTACCACACCTCGAGAACCTTTCGGAAAAAGTGTTGTGATGATTGTTATAAGCCGACTATAAAACAAAAAGAAAACATTGGCACAAGTTCATTTCTTGCAAGGCATTCTTGTGTCATCTTGTTTATACAATTGAAAGTAACTTCCAGAGGAAAAGCGCTGAAGACAGATAGAGGGGTATGTGTGTTTTCAGATTAAAAAGTACAGTGACACTCTGTTCAGAGTTCATTCCAGGAGTTGCCAAAACTAGACAATTAGCCTCTCTAGGTCAAGAATAAAAATGTCCATGTTTTCTTGAGAATAACTATAAAAGGGCACAGCCGCACAATGCTCTCAAAGGGTTCAGATGTACATTTATGCTTTTAAATTAATGCATGCACACGCACTCAAGTCTGGATTGTAGAAAATGAATTCACATATATAAAAGCCTTACTGCTTGTCATATGCTCCTAACTTGTTCTGTTAACTTCTTAAGGAAGGTGATGCTTCTGATTTTATACTATTACAGGTTTTTTTTTTGTTCTTCCCTCAAAACAAATGGCATGTGCATGGGTACAATGCTACAAATTTGGTTTTATTTTAAATAATGCTTTTGAAAAGTGAGCCCACACAGAAATGCCTTATATTAAGAAAGATTACTACTCAAAAATAGGAAGCAGAACTAAGCTAAAATAAAAAGAAAAATGATAAGGTGTTTTCAAGCAGACCCAAGCAATGAATTACAAAGATGGCCATACTCTATGGAACAGAAGGTGCAGAAAGATGCATTGCCTTCCTAAACTGCATCAAAATTAAAACTTGCAATGGCTTATTTAATCACTTTGCTATTGTGTTTTTAGTATTTTCTTGAAAGTTTCTGAACATCCAATTGCCAACATATCTCATTTTAATGGCCACAAGAAAGTAAGCCAGACTCGGAGTGTTTTGGTTTTTCCCAAAACAAATGTTTTTATAATGTAGTTGTACAAAACAGTTGTACTCTAGGATCCCTTCCAAGTGAAGGTTACTTTACTGAAGCTTTAAAAAAAACCCTACAGTTCTGGAAAGATTATCATGACTGACAAAACGTGGATACATAACATTACCTTTGGGTGGTTGTATTGCTTTCACATTTAATTCTAATCATGTAAACCCACAGTAGTCTGTAGAGGGATTCTAGTGCAACACGTGCCATTTTGAGATCCTTATTCTAAAACAACAAAATGAAAAAATATAGTTGCTTTCAAGTTCTCAACTCTTCAAATGTTCATTTCATTTTTCTAAACACTGATTAACTTGCAAAAGTGCTGGCTAGACATATTCCCCACACTGGAAAGACCATCTAAATACCATCTTAAAGAATTTAGTTTCTTCAGCTGGGAGACAGGAGTATGAAAAACGTTGGCCATTCAAAATATGAGTCATGAGCCTATTTAGGTCCCTGAAAGACAGGAATGGAGTTATAAGTCCTTCACTGTAGTAGACTTAGTGCCAAGCTAAACATTAAAGCAGCTAATGTGAAGTGCTTATTTGGGAATTAATTATAGATTAAATTGTAGGATAGTATTATAAATCAATCAATCAATGAAAAAATAGCAGCAACTCTCTGTATGTAAACATAGATCTCCCCCCATAACACAGAAAGAAGGCAGATACCCAATTTTAACAGCAAATTGAAGTGAATGAGTGAGGAGTGCAGAGCCCACTTGGCCATAAAGCCAACTGGCTAGTTTGGACTAATCACTGAATCTCAACCCAACCTACCTCATAGGGTTGTTATAAAGATAAAAGGTAGAGGAAAGCCACCTTGGGTTCCTTGTAAGAAGGTAGGATAAATATAATAAATCAAGATTGAAGAGCTTAGGGGCAGCAGCTGCCAGGAGTTACGCTTCCCACTCTCATGCCTCCAAGGTTGATAAAACTGGACACAATAATCGGGTAATAACCAATGTTAGCCATGCACAGGATATTCCCATTCAAATGAATGGGGCTTAAGCTAGTCACAATTAATTGAAGCCTCATTGATCTCAGTGGGTCTGCTCTGCCTACAACTAACAATGGATATAATTCATATTTCAATTTTCTAAATGAGTAGGATGATTCCGTATTTAAAACAATAAAGTAACTGGTTACAAGGGAGAGCGAGCAGATCTCTCCTTGCTTAATAAGATGCAAGAAGACGGGCAGGTTAAAGCCCATAAATTGAAAAGAAATGGTATTAGCATGAACAGAGCCTCAGAATTACAATTACAAAATGGGTGACTGGGTCAGGAAGACCTTCTGAGCACTCATGGTAGACTTTTATGCTTCTACTGTGCCCTTTCAACTTGAGTATGATTATGCTATACTGTGGTCACAACAAAGACATCTTGCAAGGTTTTAGTTATACTTTAACTTCAGGTTTTTAAACATGGATCTGCTAAAACGCTTGACAGTTTCTTTTCTATCTTGCTACTTTTTATGCATGAATGACAAAAGACAGAATTTTGATAAGCTAGGTTCCTGAGTAAACAGATGTAACCCACCAAACTCTGTTGTGTTCTGCCACCACAGAAATGGATGGACACGCCTGAGCAGCAGTGCTATGTAACTGAACCTAAACATGTTGACACAACACAGTTGTGAGCCTTCGGGCTATGGGATGGCACACAAGTGTAACAAATAAATAAACATTTCAGCAGGAATAAAATAATGCCATTTCGATATTTTTCAAGTACTCAAGGAATAAAGACACTCAGATTACATATAAAGAAGCTACTGGCTCAAGTTTCTAAGCAGGGCAAAACTGAATTCACTAAACCAGATGAAACAACTATGATAAACAGCAGAATATAAAATTATCAGACTGGCTCCTTACCAAACAAACATCCATTTGACATTTCAATTAGTAAAAGTGGTAAGATTAGCAATAGAAACAACATATAAATGTTTAAGAAATAAAAGAACAGCAGCAGAAAACAAAAGTCTTATCTCTTCAGTTTTCAGTTACCGTATCTAATATTTTCTACCATATATACTTAAAATGTAAACACAAGCACTGAGTTATGATGATTGTGTAGACAAAAGAGAGCTACCAAGAATCAAGAGGGCAGCCCCAGTGAGCTGGGGGGAGGGCACTAGAACTAAGCCCAGAGGAGGTGGGGGGTGGACGTACTAGGCCTAAGCATGTTCCATAGCCATGGAATGCTGACTCACTGTTGGGATCCGGTGAGCTGGATACTATAGTAACCATCACCCTGCACAGAGTTCTAGGTCCCTGTTAACTTTTCTACTTTCAAACGGTCTAAATAATTAAATAACAAAGACTGTTGTTATTCTTTTTCTGTTTATATCCAGATCCTAAACACAAATACTTGGTAGGATCATGAATTTTAGTGAAACATAATAATGCTCCAAACTGCATTGGCCACCTGGATTTTATGAACTTGGCTTAAGCTGCAGTAGGGTAAGTAGTCCTTATGGACTTGGGGCAGATGTTCAGTCCTGTTCCTGGGAATGCAAACTGAATCACCTAACTCTGTTCTACCCAGGAAGCACTTGTTCTGTCACTGTGCAGAGCTGTGTCCTGTTTTTCCAAGGGAAAAACGGTCTAGATATAGATGTGGTTAATAACAGCCTTCAACAATGTCAACTGAATATGTAGCAGATTCATGATACATACACCACAAGTGAATTAATTACTTACAATATAAAAAATAAATACTAACTTTGAGATTAGACAGACAGTTGTTGAGGAAAATATGCCATCTGTTTAGGAAGAACTGCTTCTGACTGACACAAAGCAGGCATGTTACCAAAGGATACAAAGCCTAAATAGGAAAGAGAGATGACACAGAATTATTTAAATGACAACAAGGAAGGAAATGAATTCAGCATCAGATCCAGATTAGATACTGCAGACCCATTTCTCTTCTGTACTATATAATATACACCAGTCGTTATAAACACATTGTTTATTATCATAATGTAAAAAGAACTTTTTCCCTTAAACTGTTATAAATTCTTATTATTCTTTATATAAATACAAAATTCTGTTTTCACTAGAATATGGAGCCAAACAAATGGTACTTTCTAGTACTATCCAGCAATTCAGACTCATGAGCCAACACTACACTACAGCAAAATGGTGGTTGGTCAAAAATGCAACAAGTGGCAAAAAACTGTAACATCTAACTTGTTGAATTTCAAGAATTAAGTATCAGGCATGAGTCAGGATTCCACTGCAATAAAGCAGTGATATGTAAGTATGAATGTATTCATTAATTAGCCTGTTACAGTCAATGGTATTGGTTTTAAGGGATAAAAATATTCATTTATAGCAAGCAATATGGTTTGGGCTAATTATTGACAACCAATAGCCATTTATCTTATTTCTCAATAATGGCTACTGACCAAAAGCTTTCCTGAGAGTCATGTGCTATTTGTATTAGGTATAAGGTACAAGGAAACTAAGTCCTAAGACATCTTGATATTGCATCTTTCCTGTCACTTCCCTGTAGCTATCTTCATGTATTTCTTTTTTTAAGTAAATATGGTATCTGAGATTTTAAAAAATAAACAAAGTTTAAAAAAGTAGAACCCATTATTACTTGTCCGGTTTTGCAGGTCCTTACTCTCCTCAAAATTCATGGTCAAGTGAGTTGCTAAAAGAGATGTAAGGCACTATGGAAAAAGTTGGATTTTCCCAAGTGTGTGTTTCCTGTATTCCCATCAAAATTTCAAAATTTCCCATCTGTGTTCCATTAACCAGAACACTCTTAGTAACCTATTTGCTTGGTATGTATGAGAGAGCTGATTCCAGGCTCTGAAATACCCCTTTCAACAGGCTGGCTCCCTGTTTGTTATCCTTCCACTGGTAGGCAAGGACATTATTATTCCAACAGACTTTTGGCATGTAAGATGAAGCGGGGTTTAGGTAGTTGATTGCTCTTCATTACTTTTTACTGTTGTGTTCTTAATCATATATCTAAATGATCTGCTTTTATATTCTAAGTGAAGACCTGTTTTTCTCCTATATTTTATTATTGAGCCCCATTTTTGATGAAATAACAGATATAAATCTAATAAATACATATATAACTCTCCCTGGAACCAAAGACATTTTAGCACTGTTCAGTAAACTCTATGTATTCTGAATGAGGCCACTAAATTGATCAAGTAATTAATAAGTCTGGAATGATCAAATAAATGCAAGACAGATACTAGGGGGTTTATGGCAAGAGCAAGCTAAAGGAGACAGCTTACTTTACAACACAATTCTAGGCATGTCTACAGAGATGGAAGTCCTATTAAGTTCAATGAGATGTACACTGCAGCAAGTGTATCCAGAATTGCAACAATGGGAGTTATACATAATAACTAAACAGTTTATTTAAAACTGTTTAGTTTAAAAGTAAACTATTTTAAATAAAATGAAGATGAAAGTGAAAATGAAACTCAAATACTTTGGCCACCTAATGAGAAGGAAGGACTCCCTGGAGAAGAGCCTAATGCTGGGAACAATTGAAGGCAAAAGAAGGGGTCAGCAGAGAACGAGGTGGCTGGATGGAGTCACTGAAGCAGTTGGTGTGAGCTTAAGTGGACTCCGGGGGATGGTGGAGGACAGGAAGGCCTGGAGGAGTGTTGTCCATGGGGTCACAATGGGTCAGACATGACTTTGTGACTAAAAACAACAACAACAACAACAACAAGCCTTGAAGCCCAGTTCTTAGTCATCAGCCCTCCCCTCCATTACATAGGGAAAGGAAGGTAACTTTTTCAAAAGGTCCAAGTCTTCAGAATGCTCTAGGAGACTCCACAGTGTAGAATTACTTTGATCTAGTTGGAGAGGCAAAATGCTTAAGGCATCCTATGTCAAACCAACTTATATCTTCCTATTCCTACTTCCCAAAATAAATGTATATGCCACTGTTAATCTCACAAGAAGAAGTGGTATTCTATTTAACAGACAAAAAGGAGAGTGGGCACTGCTTTTTAGTGAAGTTATCATATATTGGTATGTTTGAGGAAAAGAAAAAGCTTAATCCTTAAGAAACACCTTATTAATCCATATTGACAAGTAACATCCCTCCCCTTCTCCCTATCTTCAGAGTAATCATGAGAATGGAGTAAAGCTGATGATGGAAATTACACTATTATATTTTTAAAAATCAGAAACCAACAATATGGCTAGATTTGACTGAAACATACAAAGGAGGAAAATGATCTAAAACAGATGCAAGGTTTCTTTTTTTAAAGATACGAGTTCTCACTTTGGAAGAAGGCAATTATAGAATATAGAAACAGATACATGGGCAGTAGTTTGGAACCCTCTGTGAGAGTATTTTGAAAGAAACTTGCCTAAAGATATTACTGACAAAAGATTTTAACTTCAGCATTACTAACCAGTGAGTGCTTCTTTCGTGAAGAGAGTTCAAGCGTTGTATCATACAGACTTTCAACAAAGTTCCTCAGACAGGGGACGTTCACTTCATTTTTAACAGCCTAGAAAGAAACTTCAAGTAAGCACAAAATTCTATCTCAAGTTTCTAATCCAAGTTGAAAACTCGTGTAAACAAAAGTAACTTACAGCTGCTACTGGAACAAGAATTTCAACAAACAGCCCTGCTAATGCATGTTTGATATCTTTGTCTTTAACTTCGAGGAAATAATGGGCACATTCCTGGAATAAAATAAAGAAAGCAGCATAAGGATTTCTTCATTTTTTCTGTATAACCTGGTGTTTGGTTAAATACTCAATAGACTATTTTTTCATAATTTTACTTAACAAAAGAACAGTGAAAACCCTTTGCATGTATATCCACAAGGGGTTTATGTTGCATTAAATGGGACTTCTAGTCAAGAGGGCACAGGATTTCAGCCAAGATCCAGCAAAAAAATAGTAACAATAATAAGATCAATTATCTGCCAAATGGACAATATAAACACCAAGAAACCTCTGTGTGCTGTGGCAGTCACATTAAAAGGAATGGTTGTAATCATCCTCAGATTTTTCAAGCCTGTACATACTCACTGCCTTTCTTTACTACAGGTCATGGTGAAAATAAAATTCATATAATAGAATCCCACTGAAGGTAAAGCATCCCAGTTGTCTCGGCTGAAAGACTACAAACTATACCTGATATGGAACTACATTACCTGCATAAACTGGAGAGAAGCTTCAAAATCCTCCACTGGGTACATCTTAATGCGAAAGAACTTCATTCCCATTATTAGACTAATAATGCTTTGAACCACATAAGGACTCTGTTCTTTATGACGTAACTCTTTTAACTCTGCCATAAATTTCTTCTTCACTGCTGGAAATCTTAAAAAAGAAAAGCAAAAAAATAACAATGACATTTCTTTCAAAGTAATATTATGAGAGCAAGATTAGTTATGTGAAGATCCAGCTGAAAAATAGAAGCTTGCAATTTAGAAACAAACCATAATGTCTTTCCCTTCCAAGAAACTATAGAATAATTAAACAGTATAGGAGTGAAATAGTTTATAACAAGTGAAGGAATGGAACCACCTATGCATGCAAGGTTAGGGAGATTCCCAATACCAGATCCTGACCATTTTATCTAGGAGGCTTCAAATCTCCCAGGAACAATCTTCTCACAGAGTGATGCAAGCACATGAATAGTTGCATTTATTTTACTTTAAAAATAAATAAAGACAAAAAAGCCAAATGGAAACAAGGGAGAGTAGCATGCTAAGGCTGAACATATCATTGAAGAATTTATGCCCTGCTCTACAGCCAGGAAAATTCCCAGAGTTACTTAAAGATCAATAAAAACAAGACAGTCCCTACCCTCCTGTGAAAATCAAATTATGTACTTTGAAGATTCTAAAAGATTATCTACTTTATGTTGTTGTAACTCATTATTTGAGAAAAATCTGCAGACCTGTGAAAATAATGTGGAGTTATCTAATCAAAGACAATGAGATAGGCAGATCCTGCTTTCAGAAAAAGTGACCCTCTCCAATTACCCCACCCATAGAGAAATATTTGAATATGGTTGTTTTTTGGGGGGAAATGAACTGTTCATATATGACACTTTGGGTTTTGATGATGGATTTTGTGCAAAAAACACAACAGAAAGCAAATAATGGGACACCAGCAAATTTGTCTCTTCAAAAGTACCTGGACTTATTAACCCTGATGTGCTTTGGAAAACAATTACAAAGAAGAGTTATGGAGTTTACTTTTTCAGGTTGCCAGAGAGGAAGAATTGTTTTTCAAATCAGGCACTTCTGAGGAAAATAAAGGGCAGGTCTTAATAAATCAGGCACTTCTAAGAACTGTTTCTCTTCTGGTCATTCACCAGATATTCTTCACCTTTGCCATATTACCCAACTACAAAATGACTTCTCATTACCTTTAGACTGGGCTAAGCAATCTGCAAACCTAATTCCATGCAGTTCTCAGACTAATCTAGGGCCAGTGGGGAAACCCAGAGACAAGCAAGAAAAACAGAGGAAGGTGAAAAAATGTGGACCCCTGTACAAGTGTAGACTTCTGGCAAGAGCAATCTGTTCTTTCCCTAGAGGTACTGTGGGTAAGAGGAGAGGGAGAGAGCGAGAGCTCGCACGCACGTGAGAGCGCAGCAAGGAAAGTCAAACAGAAAGTGAAGAATGCAGCAACTGAGGGGAAAAAGGGATAACCCCATCTTCTTTCACCTATGGCTCCACCTGCCTTTGGCTCCAATCCCACTCTGTGTTGGCAAGCATTCACCTGAGATTAGATGTGGTGAAATACAATCCTTGACAGAAAAAAGTGTCTCCCCAACACCCCATTTTAGTTTTTTGTAGCTGACATCTGTAAATTAAAAAGTGTTTCTAAGCTCATATCAAATTTATACAGAATCTGTATATAACTATATACAGAAACTATGTGCTTCAATAGGTTCCCAAGCCAATGCATAGTTCAATAAACAAAGTGCTCATGAGAGGAATGATTTATTCCTTTAATTTCTCTAGTAGGAGAAAACATACACACCACTAACTGAAAATCCTGACTCCAGAATGAAAAATGAAAAACATTTCAGACTGATTGCATCACTTCTTATAAATATACTTACTTGGCTTGTGCTAGTACCCCTATTACTTCAGCATACAGATCTGCGACAATGTGCATATTTCCAGTGTTAGGACCAAGGTACCTACCAAGGGATAAGTAAGATATTTAAAAATTAAAGCAGTTTTAAGCAGCCACAAATAAATAGCTCAGGGAGGTTTAGGTTCACATGGCCAAACATAGGCACTATTCAAAAATATACAGAACACTGTTCATGTACAGCATGGGTCTGCAAACTACGACCCGGAGGCTGGATCTGGCACACCATGTCCATTTGGACCCACTGTGTGTGCATGCACGTACCTGCTGCTGCCCACCTCACCCCACACACGGGGAGGCAGCAGTTTACTCGGAGAAAACAATCTCCAACTGAGTAAGCCGCTGCCTCGTGTGCCCGCCTTGCAGCACGTGCCCGCCTGAGCCTCGCCTCCTCTCGCTGCACACCCTGCCTCCGTCTCAGTGCGAGCTCCCGCTCGCACCACCCCCACCCAGCACACACTGCCAGCACCACATTTCCGGCCCACGCCCAGCACCAGCACCTTTCAACTGGCTCCCTGGTGAAAAAGTTTAAGGACCCCTGATGTACAGCGTACAGTCTTTGCCATATCTCTACTAAGAATATCTAATTCAACACAATTTTACCTATCTTGTGAAGATATCCCACAGTTCTGATATGTAGGCATCTCTAAACTACAGATTTAATTGGGCTAATGGTCATTCTGTTTGGGACATCTAGGAAGTAAAATTCTATGGTTGATATATTATCTTTAACAATGTCTAGTCACTCTTTACCAAATTTACAACTCACAGTGTTCTCTGGAGGAATCCATTACACTTAATCTGGTATAAAACTAAGATGAAGTCTTGGATGTTTAGACAGAAAAAGGCCTCCAATTTCCAACACTCCTAGCCAACAAGGTTGACTGGGGCAAGCTGAGAGCCATAGCCCTTTTTCTGTCTAAATTGCATAGGATAGTGCCATTAAGTATGTTGTGTACTGTATCTGAAAAGAAATCTTCCCTCCCAGAAATTAACAGATACACACACATTAAGAGCACTGTTATGTTCGTTCTTCAAGGTACATTCCTACGTGATCCTAACTTTAGCTTCACTGACAGAAAAAAAAGACTGTAGTAAAAAGATAGGCTAAGTGTTAAACTCAAGTTTATGCCAACTTGTCCTAAATCTTTGAAATTATGTACAAAAGAGCAGCTTACCCTTCTTTATATTTAAAGTGCTTGAAAGCCAAATTAATAACATCATGTACCAAACCATCTATTACGGGATGAAGCTGAATCTGAAAAATAAATAAGCAAGCTAGCAAAACACATCCCTACATATTACTGCTAATCAATACTTTTGCATTTTGCAAGCATATATTACAAGTCCATAGATAGCCAGTAGATCTGCTCTCTACTCCAAAGAATGACAAAGTGTTTGAAGAAATTGCTCCTTGCCCTTCTAATCTGTCATACCTGTGGTTTGTCTCAATATCAGGTTTAACTTCCAAAGATATTTTTGCACACAGGGTGTGAAAATGGAATCTAAAGCACACAACTAGGAATTCATTTGTGGGTGGCAATCCATCAGATTCCCTGGGCTCAGTTGCCCCAGTCAACCATGTTGGCTGGGAGTGCTGGAACCACTGCAGTGGTCCAGAGTCCAAGTTCCAGGTGAGTGCACCCAGCATTCATGAGGCCCTTGCTAGGAACTGAGCCCCAAGTGCTGCACAAGCAGCACCCCTTTCCTCCACACACCACTGCTGGCAGCAGTAGGCAGCGAAGACGGCTGGTTGCTTTGTGATCGTGGATATGGCCCTACATGTATGCATGAACATACACATGCTTTGGTATGTCATTACAGTGCCAACTCCTTCCTCCAAAATCCTTAGATTCCTTTCATATTTTACAAATTAGCAAACTACTCAAGGTTAACATTTGCTGATCATTGCAGAACTCCATCTCAACTTCTGCACTGCTGTTATTAATTTAGAAGACTTTCATTCGTAGCTCATTTCTGGCCACAAATGCCCCAATGTGTTTAGAAATAAGAATAAAATTTAAATGTTTTAAAACAACATACCTGTTTCAAAACCTCTATTAATACTAAAGAAAAAATAAAATCAATAGCAAGATCTCTTCTTTCCATTAAATAATCTCGTTGTTGCTCGTCACTGCAAAATCAAACAAAAATGATTAAAGAAAGATTTTCCAGTTGGCTCGCTAAAATTTAAACTGACAATTTTTAATCTCAGGCTCTGGAAGACCAAAGCATAAATATAAGAAAAAGACTACAACATATTACTTAGTCGGTGGTAAGCAAACCAAGAACAAATTTGACATAACCATCACTTTCCTATGATAAAATGTCTTTTGTTTTCTCTTCCCTTGTTTGGGAAGGCTGGATGTCAATCAAAATTACCCAGTATTTAGATAATTTATTTACATGTATGTATCTGGTTGGATGCACCCCACACCTTGATTTTTATTCTTGAATACAAAATAGAAAGTATTAATACTTTAACACAGAGTGCAGATCTTCTTTAGGCCAAAAAGCCAAGTGAGATTTAAGTAGGCAGCACTACAGTGAGTAGATCCAAAAGCAAAAAATGGGCAGGGCCAAACAAAGGCTGTATTTTATATTCAAGCTCTTACTGCATTCCAGCCTCCTAGAATGGCAGAAAAAACTGCACAAACACTAGGAAATCACAAAACAATGGATGGCTGGAGGAAAGCAGAGACATCTAGGGGAAGTGGATATGGCCACTGGAATCCTGGGCCTGTGGTTCTGTACTACTTCTTTTGCATACAGGATGATTTTAAAAAGGAATCAAAGACTGGACTGGGATCTCTAGACATGTGTACACACCATTCATGTTTTACATGGGAACAGTACTGTTAACACTAGGGGGGGAAGCAGCAAACACAAATGACATGCAACCAATGCATTTTGCTGCCTAAGGAGAAGCCAAATGCTGCACTAGAGCCAATACTTTGAAAAAACACCGGTAACCATTAAGAAACCAATTCATCCACCCCACCCATAGTGTCATCTGAATTAGATCACTTCACTGTGCTTCATGGCTGATTCCTATTGACATTAAACCATAGAGTTGCTCTAACTCCTTTTGCAGACTCCTTCAAGTTTTTGTTGCCAGTGCTAAAACATGCTCAGGAAGTTTGTGTACCTTTTGGATTTAGTGCTTGTTCTTGGTCTGTATTCATGTGATTCATCTTCTATGCCATTTTGTCTTTTATACCAGTCAAACAAAGTTCGGAGGATGGAAGGTAGACAGTACTCTGAAAGGGAGCTCATTGAGCTTATTACCTATAGGCAAAAGGAACAAAAAATAAAAATGTTTCAGTAATGTCAGCTAAAAAAAATCTACCATGCCATTTGGACAAAAGGTCAATTTGCTCTTAATTCTGATACTTAATCGTCTTCTTGCTTGGTGATTTTTTGTTTTTATTTTCAGAGTGCTAAAGAGCTGAGAAACAAAAGGGTCACACAATGTCTTATAGCATATCATGTTACAAGGCGCTTTACAAGTGCACAGAGAGGTAGGTCCCTTCCCCAAGGAGCTTTCTGATCTACCGTTATATCTGTTTAATATTTTGGTCTTGTTTTAGGCACTGTTGTATACTGCCCAAAGAGCTTTGGCTTGTGCGAAATACAGAAATGAAGTTTTTTAAAAAATTAAGCACAGAATAGTTCTATAGTAAATAATTAAATTATGATACAGGGAAGATCAAACTGGAAAGGAAGAGAAAGGAAATGGAGATGGATACATTAGAGGAAAATAAGCATTTATGTCCATATATTTTACATTAGTTACAGTGCAAAATGGGGGCAGAAAGGTTCCTCCAAAGGTTTTGTGAAAAAGGTAGGCTTGTCTACCCCAGCAGTAGCCAACTTGTGGCCTTCTAAGTGTATTGACTTAAAACTCCTATCATCCCTGGCCCAGGTGGTTAAAGGAAAGGGATTATGGGAGTTGTAGGCCATCTGTAAAGCCAACAAGAGGAAGACAAATAACATGGATAACTTATGTTCCCTTTGATAACTATTTTCCACTTTCTCTTTCCAGCCTTACCCGTCTCCAACCATGGTATATATGTTAATTATTTCCCCATGTCAGTATCCTCAACCTAAACAACTTCCTAAGGTGGCATTTTTGAGGAGAAATATGTGGATTTGTTTTTCTTTGGGAAGGAATTGTGGGAAAAAACAGTCATGGCTTTCCTGCATCTTGACTTGTATGTCCTGCAAACAATGTGTATTTTCTAGTTGATCAAACAACTGAATGCCAAATGATCAATCTAAAAACATATACATATCAAAATACTAAGAGAGAAGCATTTTAGAAACATAAAGGGTGTCCTTCAATCTTAGGTCCAACCAATCGCCTAAAGCTTTGTTGTTTAGTCGTGAAGTCATGCCTGACCCATCACAACCCCATGGACAATATTCCTCCAGGCTCTTCTGTCCTCCACTATCCCTCGGAGTCCACCTAAGCCCACACCCACAATCCAAGTAACTCCATCTACCCACCTCAACCTCTGCTGTCTGCTTCTTTTGTCTTCAAAAGCTTTAATTAAACTCAATTAAAATGTGTGGCTTGGTTATGTTTTTCTCCCTTATCACAAACAGATTTGAGCTTTCTTTCTATTCCTTGGTATGTTTGCATCTTCCATTTCTTTGGCAATGAGGCTTTCTTGCAGGAGTCTTCAGTAATTTCTAGCTATGACCAAGAGCTTCTTTGTTTGCTCAGTAGGTTTCCTGAGTTCTTGTTTCAAAAGCAAACCATGCTGCCATATCAGGGTAGTATTCAAATTTCAATCATTTTGAAAAGTGGCATTTTAGGCAGAGCTTCTGGCTGCTATTTGAAAAGCCCTACTCCTCCAATCACATCCACTGGATTCTAGGTTTTGATTCATACCATAGGACTGTGTCCCACTTGTAGTCTCTTACTCTATGCACCCCTCAACTTTTTCTGATCTGCTTTTGTCAGCTTGCAGAGGCACAAAATAAGTTGCTTTGAGTATGTTCTCATATATTTTTTTTTTCAAAGTTCTATGTTACCAGAACATAGTAACTGAGTTCAATTGTGTACATGTTTTGAAGTGAAGGTGACACCATAGACCAGTGGGATATGTGTTTTCTTTTGTTTGGTAGGTGTTTTCTCAACATTCCCACCACAGATGCTGGTGATATTGTACCAGTAGAATCACTGTGATGGATTTACTTACTCTTGACTTTCTACGTTACTTTCTTTCAGAACTGTTCCACGCTTCTCAAGCTCTTGCTAAGTATGGCATGTGTAACTCATTGGTAAGAGGCCAGCACATGCCGCTCCACCTACTGACTCCCAAATTATTGAAGAGTGTGCCAAAAGTAATGCAAACTAAATACACATACACTGTATGTACTCTGATATATTTACACAGGATACCTTTAGCTTTTTCAATCTGTTGTTGGGTCTTATAAGGCAGGAAGGAAGGGTGGAATTTGCAGGGACTGGCTCTCTGAATACAGGAAGGGAGGAAAGTCTAGTCGGCAAGCTGGTTACTCAACTCCTCCATTTATTGGAATCAAAGCCAGTGGTGAGATGAATTCTAGCTCTGTGTTACTGCTGAAGGGGAGTGTACAGATGTACAAATGTGTCCTTGTTGCACAAAATGATCATGTTCTTCCATCCTAAATGAACTGCACAGCATACAGCCTGAAGATACCAGGTCTACACAAGTACCGAGCTGTTTAAACACTCTTCTCATTGGGCATTTAAAGCAGTCTATATAAATGCATTCTTTATACTTATTCTGGCAGAATTTGTAAAAATAAATCAACTAAAGCATGGCTATAGCTTCCCCACCCATGCATAAGCACACACACACTGTCTCAATGTTCAAAATGCTGCTTATTAAACAGTCAAAATACCTAATAAATTACATAGCAATATCATCAGTAAATCCATATGAATGCCTAAGGGCCAAATATGACAACACCAGCCATGCACCATCAAGGGTAGGGGCTGGAGTTTAATGTTACACAGAAATGGATGCAAGATTGAAGAGGGCTTTCACTTTGCCTCTTTGTGCTCCATCAACTCAGGCATTCTTTCTCCTTGGTCAGCTCCCTTATGGTATCAAAGCCAGGTAGGGAGAAAAGTATATGAGATAACAGACCACAAAAAGATGAGGAAGGACCTCACCCATGCAACCCTTTTGATGAAAAAAAATGACCTCTCCATGCCATATTTAATGTTATTGGAGCATGACTTAATAAATATGGCTGCCTTTTCACTCCTAGTCTGACCCTCAAAACTTTAACTGTTGTGGTTATAAAATGCAACTATATTATTGATTGAAACTCATGTTACCCAGAATATGTCAGATTCCCAAATCTGAGATCAGAAGCAGAACTCCAGCTTCAGAGCTTGGTATCTGTGCCCCAATCCCTCTCTCTTCTCTGGAGACAGTGTAGAAAGAACTATGTTAGCTGCTTCTTCAAGGTCAGAAAATTAGTTGCAGAGTCGGTAGAGAGGGCATGGAGTGGGGGATACTGCAGTTGTTAGGATACAAGGTAACCTGATGGTAATGTGTGAAGATATATTAATCCATAATTTGCCATACCATGTACCAGATACATGTCACAGCCTTTCTGAATATTCAGTCCTGGATTAAGCTGACTAGATATTTCTAACTGACATCCAAATGAAGACACTTTAAGTTATTCTTATGTTAAAAAGCCCACAGCTATTTGACCCTCTGTCATTAACTTGCAGTGTCCAGGTTTGGCCAATAGCAACCCCTGAGTAGTGGCTGAATATTCAAACTAGCCATGGAACATGTCCAGTATATGCTGTGCAAAATCACAGGTTTTACTGTGATTACATGCAAACTGAGTCTATGTGTTGGAACCAAGTTGATTATCTTCTCATTTCCTAGCTCTGAAGGAAATATGCCATAAAAAAGGGGCAGAATATACTAACATTCAGCAGTCAATGCAAAGCACAGATGAAGCCATAGAGGTTGATGGCACAACATAGGCCTGCTATGAAAATTGAGTCCACTTCTATCAGAGACAGGTTCCCTTTCAGGTATGAACTATGTTTTAAAAAAATGATTACACTATTGTATATCTTTAAAATAAAATTGGATAGGAAGTTTTTATTAAGCCCTAACGTTGTCGTGGTGAAGGAGCTTGTGTAGCTCAATGAAGCTATGAGCTATGCCGTGCAGGGACACCCACGACAGACAGGTCATAGCAGAGAGCTCTGACAAAACGTGATCCACTGGAGAAGGGACTGGCAAACCACTCCAGTATCTTTGCCATGAAAACCCCATGGACAGTATCAAAAGGCAAAAAGATATGACAATGGAAGATGAGCCCCTCAGGTCAGAAGGTGTCCAATATGCTACTGGGGAAGAGCGGAGGGCTAATACTAGTAGCGCCAGAAAGAATGAAGCGACTGGGTCAAAGTTGAAAGGACACTCAGTTGCAGATGTATCTGGTGGTGAAAGGAGAGTCAGATGCTGTAAAGATCTATACTCTATAGGAACCTGGAATGTAAGATCCATGAATCAAGGCAAGCTGGATGTGGTCAAACGAGATGACAAGACTGAACATCAACATCTTAGGAATCAGTGAACTAAAATGGACAGAAATGGGTGAATTTAATTCAGATGACCGTCAGGTATACTACTGCGGAAAAGAATCCCTCAGAAGAAATGGAGTAGCCTTCATAGTCAATAAAAGAGTAGGAAAAGCAGTACTTGGATACAATCTCCAAAATGACAGAATGATCTCAGTTCAAATCCAAGGCAAACCATTCAACATCACAGTAGTCCAAGTCTATGCCCCAACCACTGGTGCTGAAGAGGCTGAAGTTGACCGGTTCTATGAAGGCCTACAATACCTTCTAGAAGTAATGTCCTTATCATCATGGGGGATTGGAATGCTAAAGTAGGAAGCCAAAAGTTAACTGGAATAACAGGCAAGTTTGGCCTTGGAGTACAAAATGAAGCAGGGCAGAGCCTGATAGAATTTTGTCAAGTGAATACGATGGTCATAGCAAACACTCTTTTCCAACAACCCAAGAGACGACTCTACACATGGACATCACCAGACGGTCAACACAGAAATCAGATTGATTATGTGCTCTGCAGCCAAAGATGGAGAAGCTCTGTACAATCAGTAAAAACTAGACCAGGAGCTGACTGTGGCTCAGATCATGAGCTTCTCGTTGCAAAATTTAGGCTTAAATTGAAGAAAGTAGGAAAAAGCACTAGGCCACTCAGGTATGACCTAAAGCATATCCCTGATGAATATACAGTAGAGGTGACAAATAGATTTAAGGAATTAGATCTGATAGACAGAGTGCCTGAAGAACTATGGACGGAGGTTTACGACATTGTACAAGAGGTAGCAACTAAAACCATCCCAAAGAAAAAGAAATGCAAGAAAGCAAAATGGCTGTCTGAGGAAGCTTTACAAATAGCTGAGGAAAGAAGGGAAGTGAAAGGCAAGGGAGAAAAGGAAAGATACACCCAATTGAATGCAGAATTCCAGAGAATAGCTAGAAGAGATAAGAATGCCTTCTTTAATGAGCAGTGCAAAGAAATAGAAGAAAACAATAGAATAGGGAGGACCAGAGATCTCTTCAAGAAAATTGAAGATATGAAGGGAACGTTTTATGCAAAGATGGGCATGATAAAGGACCAAAATGTCAGGGACCTAACAGAGGCAGAAGAGATGGCAAGATTACACAGAGGAACTATACAAGAAAGAGCTTAACATCCCTGATAACCACGATGGGGTGGTCACTGACCTCCAGCCAGACATCCTGGAATGTGAAGTCAAATGGGCCTTAGGAAGTCTGAGCAACAACAAAGCTAGTGGAGGTGACAGTATTACAGCTGAGCTATTCAAAATCTTAAAAGACGATGCAGTAAAAGCGCTACACTCAGTATGCCAACAAATTTGGAAAACTCAACAGTGGCCACAGGATTGGAAAAGGTCAGTTTACATTCCCATCCCAAAGAAGGGCAATGCCAAAGAATGTTCAAACTACTGCACCATTGCACTCATTTCACATGCTAGCAAAGTTATGTTCAAAATCCTACAAGCTAGGCTCCAGCAGTATGTGGACCAAGAACTACCAGAAGTACAGGCAGGATTTCGAAGAGGGAGAGGAACTAGAGATCAAATTACCAACATACACTGGATCATGGAGAAAGCTAGGGAGTTCCAGAAAAACATCTACTTCTGCTTCATTGACTATGCTAAAGTCTTTGATTGCGTGGATCACAACAAATTGTGGCAAGTTCTTAAAGAGATGGGAATACCTGACCATCTTATTTGTGTCTTGAGAAACCTATATGTGGGTCAAGAAGCAACAGTGAGAACTGGACACGGAACCACTGATTGGTTCAAAATTGAGAAAGGAGTTTGGCAAGGCTGAATACTGTCACCTGCCTATTTAACTTCTATGCAGAGCACATCATGAGAAAGGCGGGCCTAGATGAATCACCAGTTGGAATTAAGATTGCTGGGAGAAATATCAACAGCCTCAGATATGCAGATGATACCACTCTCATGGCAGAAAGTGAAGAGGAACTAAAGAGCCTCTTGATGCGGGTGAAGGAGGAGAGCGCAAAAGTTGGCTTGAAACTCAACATTAAGAAAACTAAGATCATGGCATCCGGTCCTCTCACTTCCTGGCAAATAGATGGGGAAGAAATGGAGGTAGTGACAGATTTTATTTTCCTGGCCTCCAAGATCACCACAGATGGGGACTGCAGCCCAGAAATTAAAAGACACTTGCTCCTGGGGAGGAAAGCTATGGCAAATCTAGACAGCATACTAAAAAGCAGAGACACACCCTACCAACAAAAGTGCGTATAGTCAAGGCTATGGTTTTTCCAGTTGCAATGTATGGCTGTGAAAGCTGGACCATAAGGAAGGCTGAGCGCCGAAGAACTGAGGCCTTTGAATTGTGGTGCTGGCGGAGACTCCTGCGAGTCCCTTGGACTGCAAGGCAACCAAACCAGTCAGTCTTAGAGGAGATTAACCCTGACTGCTCTTTAGAAGGCCAGATCCTGAAGATGAAACTCAAATACTTTGGCCACCTAATGAGAAGGAAGAACTCCCTGGAGAAGAGTCTAATGCTGGGAACAATAGATGGCAAAAGAAGAAGGGGGTGACAGAGAATGAGGTGGCTAGATGGAGTCACTGAAGCAGTTGGTGTGAGCTTAAGTAGACTCCGGGGGATGGTGGAGGACAGGAAGGCCTGGAGGAATGTTGTCCATGGGGTTGCGATGGGTCGGACACAACTTTGCGACTAACAACAACAGCACTGTAAAAATAAACCTCACTTCCCCATAAACAAACAAACAAACAATCTTGCCCTGTCTATGCAATCTGAATCCTCCAACCTAGCACAGTAACTTGTTTTTTATTATTAAAGTTTTCTGTGCTACTAAACACATTTTAGGATTAGTGCTTGGTCTCAAATCCTTTGGGGCTTAACACTATCTTACACTATGTTCATATATTGCTGTAATGACAGCTAGATGTCTAAATGCCATTGTGCCTTTGAGGTAAATGGAAGTGAACTAAAAATAAATCAAACCATAAAATGGAAAATAGGAGAAAGAGAGGAGTCAAGGGAATCTAATAAATGCCACTTTGACTCAAGCACTTAAAGTGCTGTCTGTGCATATGAAGCCACCCCCACCCCAAACATAAAGAACTGCTGAGATTTTTCAGGAATATACAGTGATTCTCAGAGCTGCCATTCTATTCCAGTGGAGTGACATTTCTGTTAGAACAAATTATAAAAGCTGAAATGAGATAAGAATTTTATTTTGGTTTTTTTTAAGGATTAGCATTAAAACTATACATTTAAAGCAAAAGCACCTGGGATAACATCATTTGGCTACTGATACAGAGCTGAAAATCTCAACTAATTGATCAGCACTGAATGATGCAGATGATAGTCCTTGGCAGATGAAGGTGTTCTGGTAAACGTATATGGACAGTGCTAGAAACTGATGCAGATGGCACAAGGCAGGGGTGTCCAAACTTCTTGCAAGGAGGGCCAGATTTGGTGAGGTCAGAATGTGTGGGGGCTGACCATTCAGCCTGACATTCTTTGAGCCATTAACATTAAATGCAAATGAACTATTTTATGAAAGACTAAACAAATAACTTAACTGCACTAATGTGAAGGGTGATACTGAGATCTCGATTGCATTATATAGGCCAGGTCTGGCTCAGAAACAGTGGTTTTGATGCGCAAGATGTCACGCAGGCGAAAGTCACTTAGTCTTGTCCTCACGCGGTTCTTGTTAATGTTCATAACTGAGAATGTCTTCTCGCACACGTATGTCGAACCAAACAAGCTCAGCATTTTCTTAGCAAATGTTCGAATCTCTTGGAACCTGTCTTTATCCAGCTGGCGGTAAAAGTTGACAAGAGGGAGCTGTTGGTGCCGACTGCGACACTC